>NW_007259562.1:429587-457586 GCF_000164805.1 Carlito syrichta | reverse complement strand
CAAAAAAAAAAAAAAAAAAAAGAAGGAATTTCAAAGATTTCATTTTGGTTAGGGTCCATTGCTGATGAGTTAGTGTAGTTTTTTGGGGGGGTTTTGGAAAACACTGCTTTTTCATATTGTCAGACTTATTTTTTTTTCTCATTCCTTCTCATTTGGGTAGACTATTTCTTCTTATTTGAGGCTGGCAGGGGCTGATGTAGGCACTGTAGGGGTCCCTTAGTTATATATCACCATGTGTAGTGAGTGTCTCAATTGCCAGCTGTGGTAATCCTGTGCTGTATACTTGCACGGGGTCTAGGCATTCTGAGTAGCTGGGTGGCTTAAAAATTGTTGTCAGCTGCTTTTCCACCACTCCTTTCTCGTAGCTAGGTATTCCAGTCTGCGCCATCCCCCTGTGTCCCTCATCACCATGCCTCAGAAAATTAAAGGAATTCAAGGACTTCCTGCTCACGGCTTGGCAAAAGGATGCTAAATCCGTCAAGATCAAGAAAAACAAGGATAATGTGAAGTTTAAAGTTCATTGCAGCAGGTACCTTTATATCTTGGTCATCACAGATGAAGAGAAGGCTGAGAAACAAACAGTCCCTGCCCCCTGGTCTGGCAGTGAAGGAGCTGAAATGAAGCAGACACGCTGATTTGAACTGTATTAAAATGTTAAAAATTCTAAAAAAAAAAAAAAGAAAAAAAAAAGAAAGAAAGAAATTGCTGTAGCTAAGGTCTGGGATCAGACCTTCCTCAAAACTGAGGCATTATATAAAATGTGATATGATACACTGTGCTCTTGACCTCTGGCCAGGAGTTGGGACTTGTGAGAGACTGCCAGCTGCAATGGTGGCTGTGAACTTTCTTCTTGGCATGTGTTTCTCCAAGGAAGTGCCCAGCCCACACAGGCAGAGGGTAGGGCCCTGAGGATTATCCAAGTTCTTTGTCTGTTTTGAGCCTTTGAAGGGGGAATGAGGGGTAAGGAGCTGAAGCATCACACCTATGTGCACTCTTGGCTACCCCAGCAGAAGGAGTCCCAGGACACTGGAGTAATGTTGTGCAGGGTGGTCACAGAAGTGCTTACAAAGGGAATGAGAAGTTTCTATATCAACAAGTCCCACCTCGCCCCCCACTTTAGCCTCAGACAGTCTGTGTCCCAAATGTCAAAGTGCAGCTGGGCTCGGGACCTTAGATATTTTTGTCCTTCACAGCCAGGAAATGTCTGCCACTGTGGAGTTTGCCTTTGGGCTTGGCCCCTCCCAGACTAGCTAGAAAGCAGCTGCCCACAAAGGTTGAGTTTCTGGGATATGATGACTGAAGCTGCTCAGGGCTCTTTTTCCCTCCCTGCACCACTGCATGTGTATTTCAGCATGGTTGTGGGTAAGACAGTTTTCCATGAAGGACTGGAGTCCCACAAAACTCAGGGGCACTCCATATCTGTGGCAGAAGTATAGGTACAGAATTCCCTTTACTCACCTCCCCCACTGCATCCAAAGGCTGCCTGAGGTCTGGGCTGTGATCTAGGTGAGAGTCTGACCAGTTTTAATCCAGATTGACTGATTTTTCTCTTCTTTGCACTATGTCTATTATCACTTCTTTGATGGGTCGTGGGGCATATTGCTGGCGACAGTCCTCTCTGGGTGCCAAGGAAATTTTCTGTCTTGGTTTACTCGGTAGGAGAAATGCACTCTAGCTGGTTCTCATCAGCTATCTTAATCCCTTGTTTGTTGGTCACTTGCATGTCTTTCCTTGAGAAGTGTCTGTGTATGTTCTTTGCCCACATTTTAGTGGTGTTATTAGTTTTTGTTTGTCAATTCATTAGAATTCTTTATAGAGTCTTTTGTCAGATGCATAGTTTGCAAATGCTTTCTCTCATTCTGTAGGTTGTCTATTTACTCGGTTGATGGTTTCTTTTGCTGTGCAGAAGCTCATTAGTTTGATTAGGTCCCACTTGTCAATTTTAGTTCTTGCTTCTTTTACTTTTGAGGTCTTGGTCATGAATTCATTGCCAGGCCGAGGAGTGTTTTCTAGGCTTTTTATAATTTGAAATCTTACATTGAAGTCATTAATTTATTTTAAGTTATTTTTTAATATGGTGAGACGAAGGGATTCATTTTCATTTTTCTGCATATATTTAGCTAGTTTCCAAGCACCATTTGCTAAATCGGGTATCTTTTCCTCAGTGTTTGTTTTTGTTCACTTACTCAAAAATGAGATGGTTGTAAGACAGTAGTTTATTTCTGGGTTCTGAATTTTGTTCCATTGGTCTATGTGTCTATTTTAGTATCAGTACCAAGTTGTTTTTGTTACTATAGACTTGCAGTGAAGTTTGAAGTCTGGAAGTGTGATACCTCCAGCTTTATTTCCTTTGCTTAGGATCGTGCTGGCTATTAGGGTTCCTTTGTTCTTCTATGTGAATTTAAGCATTGCTTTTATCCAGATGCATGAAAAAGGATGCTGGTAATTTGATAGGGATTGCATTGGATCTGCTGATTGCTTTAGGCAGTGTGCATATTTTACCCATATTGATTCTTCTAATCCATGAGCATGGGATATTTTTTATATTTGTTTTTGTTATCTTTGATTTGTTTGAGCTGTGTTTTGTAGTTCTTGTTGTAGAGGTATTTCACCTCTTCGGTTAGATGTATTCTGAGGTATTTTCGTATACTTACTGTAAATGGAATTATGTTCTTGATTTGATTCTCATTTTTAACGGTGTTGGTGAATAATAATGCAACTAATTTTTGAGCACTGATTTTGTAACCCAAGACTTTACCGATATTGCTTATGAGTGCTAACTGTCTTTTGGAATCTTGAGAGTTTTCTAGGCATAGAATCATATCATCTGTGAAGAGAGATAATTTAACTTCCTCTTTTCTTATTTGAATATATTTCTTTCTCTAGCCTGATTGCTCTGGTTAGGACTTCCAGTACTGTGTTGAATAGGAGTGGTGAGAGTAGGCATCTTTGTCTTCTTTCAGTTCTTAGGGAGAATGTTTCCAACTTCTGCCCTAGGCAGTGTGATGTTGACTGTGATGTCATAGATTTTTAAAAAAATTATTTTTTAGGAATGTTCCTTTAATGCCTGAATAGTTGAGTGTTTTATCATGAAGCGATGTTGGATTTTATCAAATACTTTTTCTGCATCTATTGAGAAAATCACGTAGTCCTCATTTTAAATTCTCTTTATGTCAATCTTTAATTTGTACAAAACCTGGATTTGATACCAAAGACAAAAAGTCAGATAGTTTTTCTGAGATTACATGACAATTGGCAGAGTAAACCATAAAGCACAAAACAGCTGATTTCTCTTCAGCCTTCTGTCTAGTACTTTAGTTTTTTTCCTACCTTTAAGAGAAAAGTTAAAGACAGAACTATTTGGGTTTATATTCCAGAATGTATTCACATTTAAATTGATGTCACAAAATACATGAACATCAGAAAGGATGTGACCCAGAAATAAAAGATGAATAATTCAATATTTGTATTAAGTGACCAATTTAGTAATAAAAAGTTGGTAATAAGTAAAACAAAAGTTAGCTGCATTTACTTTTTTTGCTCTTTTACGCTTCATTTTTTAATTGATGCATATTAATAATCAAAATAATAAATCAAGCATTTTAACCCTGGGAAACTTACTACAAGAAATTGAAAAAATAGCATTGCATACTTGGTTGCAAAAAGTATTGTAGTGTGAGTGATCAAAAACATTCAATGAAAATAATATAACACATTTAAAGAAATGATGTGGGAAAGAGAGTGAGAAATTTATTTAAAGGAATTGGCTCATACTATTGTAGAGGATGGCAAGTTCAAAGTCAACGGGGTAGGGTGATAGGCTGGAGACCCAAGAAGAGTTGATGTTGCGGTTTGACCTGCCATGAAACACAGGGAACTGTGGCAACAGTTTGCTTTCAAATTCAGTATTTTTCTTGCGACCTTCAACTGATTGGATAAGGCTCACCCATATTTTGGAGGATAATTGGCTTTATTCAAGGTCTGCTGATTCAAATATGAATGCCATCTAAAAAATACATTTCAAGAAGCATCCAAATATGATTGATCAAATACCTGGGTACTGTGGCCCAGTCAAATTGATATAAAAGTTTAAAAAAATTTTTTTTAGAGTTGTGGGGTACACGTAAGGATTGCATGCAGAGAAGTTTGAGCATCTCTGCCTCTGGCAGTAGACCTGGTGTGTTGCCATGTGCCGCCTCCCTCCACTCTCCCTCCATCCACTAGCAGTGGCCCACACTTGTGCTCATGTGACCAGTGATCAGGGCCCACTTATGAGTGAGAATGTGTGATATTCAGTTCTTTGTTTCTGTGATAGTTCACATAGTATGATAGTCTCTACCTGCATCTATGTTGCTGCAAAGACCATGATTTTGTTCTTTATGGCTGCATAATATTCTATAAAGTAGTTGTACCATATTTTCTTTATCCAGTCCACATTCAGTGGGCATCTGGGTTGGTTCCATGCTTTTGCTATTGTGACTAGGACTGCAGTGAACATACATGTGCAAGTGTCTTTTTGGTAGAGTGATTTATGTTCCTCCAGGTATATTCCTAGAAGAGGGATTGCCGGATTGTATGGAAGCTCAATTTGAGAAATTGAGAAATTGCCACACTATTTTCACAAAGGTTGAACTAGCTCACATTCCCACCAACAGTGTAGAAACATCCCCTTTTCTCTGCAGCTGTACCAGCACCTGTTGGTTTCGGACTTTTTAATGATAGCCATCCTTACAATCTTAGGTGGTATCACACTGTAGATTTGATTTGCATTTCTCTGATGATTAGTGAGGCTGAGCATTTTTTCATATGTTTGTTGACTGTTTGAATGTTTTCCTTTGAGAAGTGTCTGTTCATGTCCTTTGCCCACTTTTTAATGCTTTTTTTTCCTGTCAATTTGTTTGAGTTCCTTGTAGATCCTAGATGTTAGGCCTTTGTCAGATGCAGAACTTGCAAATATTTTTTCCTATTCTGTGGGTTGTCTCTTTACTCTCTTGATGGTTTCTTTTGCTGTGTGCAAAAACTTTTCAGTTTGACAGGGTCCCACCTGACAATCTTAGTCTTTGTTGTATTTGCTTTTAAGGACTTGGCCATGCATTCATTGCCTACTCTGACATCCAGGAGGGTGTCCCCTAAGTTTACTTCTAAGATTCTTATATTTTGAGAGTTTAGATTTAAGTCCTTGATCCATTTTGAATTAATTTTTGTATATGGTGATAGGTAGCAGTCCGGTTTTATTCTTCTGCATGTGGCTAGACAGTTTTCCCATATCATTAGCTAAATATAGCTTGCTTTCTTCAATGTTTGCTTTTGATGGCTTTGTCAGAGATGAATACGTTGAAGAACTATGGTTTTATTTTCAGATCATCTGTCTTGTTCCATTAGTCTATATGTCTATGCCTGTACCAGTACTATGCTGTGTTGGTTACTTGTAATAAAGTTCAAAATCTGGAAGTGTAATGCCTCTAGCTTTGTTTCTTGTGCTGAGTATTGCTTTAGCTATTCATGCTCTTTTTTGCTTCTATATGAATTTCTGTATTGTCTTTTCTACATCTGTAAAAAATGATGGTAATTTGTTAAGGATTGCATTAAATTTGTGAATTGCCTTAGGTAGGGTGGACAGCTTGATGACATTGATTCTCCCAATCCAAGAGCATGGGATATTTTTTCATTTGTTTATGTCATCCTTGATTTCTTTGAGCAGTGTTTGGTAGCTTTCATGTAAAGGTCTTTTATTTCTTTGGTTAGGTATATGCCAAGGTATTTAGTGTACATGTGTATGGCTATTGTGAATAGAATTATGTTTTTTTTTTTAATTTGGTTCTCGGCCTGCTTGTTGTTGGTATATAGAAATGCAACTGTCTTTTACATACTGATTTTGCATCCTGAGACTTTACTGAAGTCATCTATCAGTGTGAGGAAGTTTTTGACAGACTCTCGAGGGTTTTCTAGCATCGTATCATCTACAAATAGATATCTTCCTCTTTTCCTGTTTGTATACCCTGGATTTCCTCTCCTGCCTGCTTGCTCTGGCTAGGATTTCCAGTACTATGTTGAACAGGAGAGGTAAGAGTGGGCATCCTTGTCTTGTTCCAGTTCTTAGGGGAAATACTTCCAGCTTCTGCTGTTAAGCATGATGTTGGCTGCAGGTTTGTTAATAGATGGCTCTTACTGTTTTGAGGAATATTACTTTGATGCCTAGGTGTTTGATGGTTTTTATCAAGAAGAAATGCTGGATTTTGTTGAATGCTTTTTCTACATCTGACTAGATAATCATGTGGTTCTTGGTTTTATATCTGTTTATGTGATGGATTACATTTATAGGCTTAAGTATGTTGAACTAGTCCTGCATCTGGGAATGAAGCCCACCTGCTCATGATAGATGAGCTTTTAAATGTGTTGTTGAATATGATTTGCTAGAATCTTGTTGATAATTTTTGCATCTATGTTCATCAGGAAAATTGGTCTGTAGTTCTCTTTCCTTGTTGGTGCTTTGCCAATTTTGGGCATATTGGCTTCATAGAATGAGTTTGGGAATAATTCCTTCCTTCTCGATTGTCTGGAATACTTTCAGTAGGATTGGTATCAGCTCTTCTTTGTATATCTTGCAGAATTCAGTCAAGATATCATCTAACCCAGGGCTTTCTTTGGTGGAGAAGTTTCTTATCACTGAGTCAATTTCTTAGATTGTTATTGATCTGTTTAGGGTTTCAATTTCTTCCACTTTCGACCTTGGGAGGTTATGTGACACCAAGAATTCCTCCATTTCCTCTTGATTTTCTAGTTTATTTGTATACAGATGTTCATAGTAATCTTTGATAATCTTTCGAATTTTTTCAGGTTCAGTTGTAACATTATCTTTTACATTTCTAATTGTATTTATTTAGACTTTCTTTCTCTTTCTTTCTCTGTCTCTGTCTCTCTCATCAATCTGACCATGGGTCTGTCAATCTTATTTATACTTTCAAAGAACAAGCTTTTTTGTCTTGATACTTTTTATGAAATCTATTACATTCAACTTGGACTTTATTTTAGTAACTTGATGTTTTCTAATAAATTTAAGATTTAATTGCTCTTGTCTTTCCAGCTTTCTTAGATGTGACATTAAGCTGTTTCCTTGAGATCTGTCTTCTTGATATGTGCATGTAATTTTATAAACTTCCCTTTTAGTATCACTCTCATGGTATACCATAGGTTTTGATATGTTGTATCTTTGTATTAATTTGTTTACAGGAATCTTTTTATTTCTGCCTTGATTTCTGTGTTAACCCCAAAGTCTTTCAGAAACATGCTGTCTAATTTTCACATATATGTAAGTTTTGGGGAGTTCCTGTTGGTAATGATATTTATTTTCATTCCACTGTGGTCTGAGAAGATGCCTGGTTTTATTTCAACTCTTTGAAATTTGTTCACATTTGATTTATGCCTGAGAATGTGACTAGTCTTGAAGTATGCCCTACGTGCTGATGAGTACAGTGTATACTCTGTGTTTATTGGGTGAAGTGTTCAACTAGGTCCAATTGGTTGAGTGTTAAGTTTCTGGAATTCCTTGTCAGTTGTGTGCTTTGATGATCTGTCTAGGACAGTTAGCAGAATATTAAAGTCTCTGACCGTGATTGTATGAGGGTCATTATTCTCTCTTAGTTTAAGTAGCAATGCTTTTATAAATCTATTTGCTTCTATGTTGGGTGCATATATATTTAAGATGGTTATTTCTTGTGAGTGAATAGAATCTTTTATCATTATATAGTGTCTTTTAAAATTTTTATTAGTTTAAAATCTGTTTTTTCTGATATGAGAATAGCTACCTTGTTTTTTATTGTTGTCCACTGTCTTGGAAAATCTTTCTCTACTTTGAGCCTTTAAGTGTCCTTTGCAGTGATATGAATTTCCTGGTGGCAGCAGAATGTTGGATTATGATTCTTTATCAGTTTCCTACTCTACGGCTTTTGTGACTGTGTTAACTCTGTGCTTGCAGGTGCTTTTGTCATGAGTGGAACCATTCTTTGGCGTCTGTGCTCAAAACTTCTTAAACATCTCCTTAAGGGGTGGTTTGGAGGGAGCATATTCTCTTGGGGACCGAGTGCCTAGGAAGGATTTTAATTCTCCTTCATTGATAAAACTTTGCTTGGTGGGGTAGGAAATTCTTGATTTGAATTTCTTTTCTGTAAGAATGCTAAAGATGAGACCCAAGTCCCTTCTTCCTATAGACTTTCTGCTGAGAAGTATGCTGCTATTCTGATGGGTCTTCCCCAGCAGGTTGTCTGACCCTTTTCTCTAGCTGCCTTTAAGATTTCTTCTTTCATGCTTACCTTGTAGAGACAGATTACTATGTGTCTTGGGGATGGCCTTCTCATGTACCATCTTGCAAAGGTTCTCTGGATCTCTTGCATTTTGATGATCACCTCTCTAGCAAGATAGGGGAAATTTTCTTGGTTGACTTATTGAAAGGCTTGTTCTAGTATGTTCTCAGTTTCCCCTTCCTCTTCAGAGATGCCAACCAACCATAGATTTGATATCTTTACATAATCCCAAACTTCTCAAGGGTTTTGCTCATTCTTTTTGAGTTTTTTCTCCTTGCTTTTATCAAACTGGATTACCTCAATGTTTTGATCCTAAAGTTCTGAAATTCTTTCCTCTGCCTGATCAGTTCCTGCCTAAGCCTGGCATAGTCCTTGGGAATTCCAAGAAGGACTCCATATCCAGGATTTCAGACTGCATCTTTTTAATATTGACCAGCTCAACTTTTTTTTCCTGCACTGCTTTCATTGCCTTAATGATCTGGGCTTCCATCTCATTGTGGTTTTCCTTCACTGCTTTTGCCACCCATAATCTGAATGCTATGTCTGTCATCAGAGACAGGTTGTTCTGGATGGGTTCCATTGCTTGGGATTTAGAAGCACCTTTGTGTGTGATGCCTCACTAAAGCTTTGGGGATTGTCCGTGTTTTTCTCTGGTTCTTCCTCATCTGTGAGGACCAACTCTTCTCTTATTATTATCATTTTTTGTTTTGTTGTTTTCTAGTGAGATACAATTGCTACTGTTGGGGGTGACCTTTTATGGAATTTATTTTTTAAAATTTTTATCCCACGGAATGATCCCATATTATGTTGCACTCCTCCTTCCCCTGGGGATAATAGTCTGTGAGGGCCTGACAAGTGTGTGTCTTGTTACTCTTCCAGATATAACTACCTTAGGGTCATTTCTGTTGTACAAAAGAGTTCACACAGGGAGAGAGGGGCTGCCAGGACCACAGGTACCTTCACTCTGCCACCTCCAGCTCCCCCTTTCCTGCTAGACTGTGCTTAGCACTCAAAGTGACTTTCTGCTGCAAAGTTGTCCCCACTGCTGGATTGGCCAGCCTAAGCTCTGATTTCATTTTGTGAGCTCTCTGTGGGGATCAGGAGGGGGGATAGGCTCCCTGGCCACTGTGGCAGCACTGTTGGAATGATGATATTGTCCTTTGCCCAGAAGAGCTCCCACAAGGAGGTAGGGGATACTGGGTGCTTCTCTTAACTCCTTCTTCCCCACTAGAGGACAATCAGCATTCAGAACTCAAAAGCCACAGTATCTGCCATAGCTTGCTCCAAGCACTGCAGTAGGACCTGCTCTTAGTGTGAGTGAAACTGGTAGAGGAGATTTCCTGGCCTGGGAGTCGGCCACCAAGTGCTGCCCACAGGGGTATGACGTCTGTGAGATTGATCGGTCATAGGTGTTCAG
Source organism: Carlito syrichta (assembly GCF_000164805.1). Lineage (NCBI taxonomy): Eukaryota > Metazoa > Chordata > Mammalia > Primates > Tarsiidae > Carlito > Carlito syrichta. Next base: position 447,869 of record NW_007259562.1, on the reverse strand, counting down.
GGCTTAGATGAATTTCCAGTTCCACAAAGACTATGGCAGTATGCTACTATGCCATATCCAGGCAGCCTCCTGTGTGGGCCTGGAGTCCCATGTTGCTGGGGGAGGGTAACCCTCACAGGCAATGTCAGAAGCAAAGGTCCCATTCCATTTTCCTATACTCATCCCTCTTACATATATGGCAGGGATTCAATTTTGATGCAAGCCTGGTACCTGGCAGGGATGGGGCCTCCCAGCTCCAAAGCTGGCCACTTGCTCTCTCTCCTTCTTGCTCTTTTTGTATCCCAAGAGTCCTCTGCAGGATGTGAGGTGTGTCCTCTGTCTCAGCCTGCTCAAGCTTCTGGGGGCCACTGGCTGCTGGGGCTCTCCTCCTTGGTCTGCTCTGTGAGAGAGGTGTCAGTTGGTTACTTCTTGATAGCCATCTTGGAACTTCCGCTTATTATTTGTTTTATTTTTATGTGTAGATGAATAGAACACAAATCGATATTCAACAGGCAAGAGGAACGGCATCAAACTTGAAATCAGAAAACCTTAATTAAAGTCCCAGTTCCACTTCTTTTTTGTTTGTTTTTTTGAGTTGGAGTCTCACTCTGTCGCCCAGACTGGAGTGCAGTGGCCGCTCCTGGCCACCGCAGCCTCGACCTGCTGGGCTCCGGCGATCGTTCGGCCTCAGCCTTCCAAGTAGCTGGAACTACAAGCGTGCACTACCACGCTCGGCTAATTTTTTGATTTATTGTAGAGATGAGGTCTCGCCTGCCCAGGCGGGTCTCGAACCCGCGGGCCCAGGCAATCCACTCACCTCAGCCTCCCAAAGGCGGGGATTACAGGCTGAGCTACCAAGTCGGCTCCCTCCAGTTCCACTTCTAAAGAGCCTGATTATCATAGCATATTTGGTTAATTGTCCCCACAATTATCTCCCTTTTTCTTTTAGTACTGGCCCTTGAGTTCTGGTTCCCAGCTAGACCACATTCTTCAGCCTTTCTTTAGGTTAGGTGAAGCTCTGTGACTATGTTTGACCAATGGGTTGCAAGTAAAAATGATGTGAATAATTCTGCAATACATGTTCAGCAGTAAGATGCTGCTTGCCTCCCTTTTTTTCCTTTCCCCTTCTCTCTGGCCTGGCATGCAGATGTGCTATTGGTGGGCTTGTTTCCACCTATTGACAAGGTCAAGCCCAAGGGAAAAGCAAGATAGGGACCTGGGGCTTCAATATCATGATGTTGTTAGACTGTCATATGAGAGAGACATAAACAACCAAAAAATGTTTTGAACCACTTCATTTTTATTTATTTAGTTTATTTTAGAGTTGTGGGGTAAAGTGAGGATTTACTACGTAAATAAATGACATGCAGGTAAGGCTGGGCTCCTAGCTGACCCTCTCTCCGCTGGTAGAGGACCTGGTACCCAGTGTGTTGCTGTGTGTCCCTTATCTCTCCTTCCTCCTTCCCTCCTTTAGAGGTGTCCAGCATCTGTTGTTCCCACCTTTGTGCTCTTATGGCCAGTGATCAGGGCTCACTTATGAGTGTGGTATTCAGTTATTTGCTTCTGTGACAGTTCACCTAGTAGGATGGTCTCTGGCTGTATCCATATTGCTGCAAAGGACATGATTTTCTTCTACTTTATAAGCCACTGCATTTTTTGACATCTTCTGGGAAACATAGCCTAGCTTGTACTGCAACCAACACAGTGAATTATAGGCAAGTCAACAATTCTCAAAAAATTTTTTCCTTGTGTGTGAAAAGGGATGATAATACCAAGCTTGGCTTAGCATGTAGCTACTCTGAGTGTTGAATAAAATACTATAGATCAGAGGTTAATACATTGTATACATAAGATATTTATATTTTAGTATTGCAGCTATCAGAGGGCAGATGGTGAGATGAAAGTTTTATTTCTTGTTTTATTTTACTATTTTATTTTATTTTATTTTGAGTTGAAGTCTCACTCTGTCACCCAGGCTGGCGTGCAGTGGCACACTCACAGCTACCCCAGCGTTGATCTGCTGGGCTCTAGCGATCCTTCCGCCTCAACCTTCCAAGTAGCCATAACTACAGGTGTGCACTAACGTGCCCGGCTAATTTTTTATTTATTGTAGAAATGAGGTCTCATTATGTTGCCTGGGCTAGTCTCAAACCGCGGGCTCAGGCAATCCACTTGCCTCGGCCTCTCAAAGAGCTGGGATTACAGGCTGAGCCACCGACTCCAGCCTATTTCTTATTTTTTAAATAAACTTTTTATTTTGTAGTAAGCTTAGGGTAACAAAAGTTATCAAAGTTCAGAGTTCCTGTATAGCTCTCAATCAGTTTCCCTAGTGTTAAGAACTTATATTCCATGACACATTTGTCAAAACTAAGAAGCCGGCATTGGTCCATGACAAGTTCACACTTTATTTAGGTTTTACTGGCTTTTCCACAAATGGCCTTTTTCTCTTCCAGGATCCCATCCAGAAGATAACTGCATTAACTGCAATGTCTCTTGGTCTTTTCTGATCTGGACACTTTCTTATTATTTTCCTGTTTTTCATAGCCTTGGCAGTTTTGAGGAATACTGGCTGGGTGTTTTGTGGACGGTTCCTCTATTTGGATTTGTCTGATGTTTTGGTGATCAGATTGGGGTGATTTAAGTAGTAGTTTATTTTTAATAAAAGGCAATGCCAGATAAAAATGCAGCAGAAAAGAGAGAGGGGAAGGGAGCAGGTTATATTTCCTATTTTAATTTGGTTGCCTTATCAGGTCTAATTACTGTTCTAGTGAGCATGCCCCTATGACAGAGTAGAATTGTGTACTCAAGCTCTATGAGGTACTTTTGAGAATCACAACAGTGTATTCAGTCTTCTATTTCTCTCTTGATACCTCTGAATAAACCTGAATTGCCCTCTACCTATTTGTCCCATTCATTCTGGAGGTATGTATAAAATGCACTGGGTTTTGAGTCCAGGACTTGATGGCAGATAGGCCAGTGACCAGTGTGTATTTTGATAGTCAAGGACTCTTTTTGTGTGCAATTTCTTTTCTGGCTATCCAAAGTATGGATTATTTAAAATTTTCATCAGAACACACATGCACATACGTATACACACATACTCCTATACTTAAAAAAAAATCCAAGTAGAAAAACTGTGACTGAGAAAATTTTAATTTTAATTTTAATTAAATTCCATGTTCCATCGTTTTTTAAAGAGTTCTTCATCTAAATTGTCAATTCCAACCCAAGGCTAGCTCTCAGTAGCTGTCTTTCTTGGAAGGTCCAGTCTTGTAAATCTTGTCTGGGCCCATAAGTACATCTCAGAGGATACTTGGTGTATTCAAACATGATCTTTGTCACTACTCTCCTTTCTCTTTCTAAACCTGAATTCCCTGTGACCACTTAACCTTTTACTGACCATTATTTCCCTGTATCTCCATAATTCCCCTCGCCTAACTCTCCCTTTCTTCAGCCGGACAGTCCAGTCCTCTCCATGCTCTGCTGAGTCTTCTTAAATGCATTTCAATCCCATTCCCTTCCTTTTATTTCCACTGACAGGGTCTGATTCAAGCCACGATTGCTTTCATCCTGGACTAATTCATAATCTTCAGTGAAGCTAGAGTGATATTCCTGAGATATTTTCTCCTTAACTTTTCTTTTGCTTTATTTCTCTTTTCCTTGAGGACAAAGTCAAAATTCTTGAGAAAATCATTAATAATAGATCTAGCCCTAGATCTACAAGCTCCCTAGTGATGTTTCACTATAAACAGATATAAATGCGTTTTGTCACCCTTATTTCCTAGCCAGATCATGTCCACCTGTTGTTCTTATCTCTCCTGCTTCTCCCTGTTGTCTTTCCCATCTCTCTCCACCATTGACACTGCAGCCATTTCTTTCAGTCTCTGGAAAATGTCCTGGTCTCGCTCCCTCTTCCCAAGGCCCTCAGTCAACACTCTCCAAATCCCTCTCTCATCTTTCACATTGTCATGTCCTCATCACCCCCAGGAACATCTCTGTACTCTTCTCTTAATTTAGATTGGTTGTCTCCACTATGTGTCCAGAGAATTCTTAACTTCCCCTTTAATAAACCATGCATTTTTGTGATTATTTATGGGCTTCTTTGTATATCTTTTTAACTGCTTTTTAAAATAGTTTGCAAATAAATAAATTTCTTAACCATTTCAAAGAGGTACACATCCTAGAACCTTGAATGGACTACGTTACAGAGGAATAAAAGATACACTCAATTTTGCAAAATATGTCAAGTGAACAGTGGGAGGATCTAATACCTGGTTTTTCTTCTTAGTACAGAAGTTTTCTTTTACTATACAAATACTATTGATGGCTGTTCTTCATTGCACCCTAAAAAAGCTACAACACAAGGAAAATTTCACAATGCCTTCTTGAAAATTCTTCTCAAAATTAAATTTTCTCTACTCTTCTTATCTATCTTAAGCCAGGGCCCATGGTAGAAGGCACAGGGAGGTTTAATGAGTCACGAGAATTAAGCATGCCTGGGATAACTCACAGAAAATCACTGGCTGACTGATGACGTTGGTTTTATTACATACCTGTATAAGTAGTTATATTCATAAACTGATATCCAAATGCAGTTGACTGTAACAGTTGTGGGAGGGGTTGCATGCATACAGAAGGATGGATTATACACAAAGCAAAAAGTACAATTGTTGACTGTGGTAGAAATTACAAAAAGATTCAGAATCACCTATCTAGGAGTGATTAAGTTTTCTTCTAAACACTACATTCTTGTGTTGATGTCTCCAACATGTCTACACTTACTATTTATACTCTCTTGCCCCCCATTTTTGTGAAGGTTGATATGCTTAATCATGATTCTCTTACCTTTGAAAACAGTATACATTTTCCCTTGGCTATTTCTAGAGGAATACTTTTTAAGATATAACAATTTTAAATTTATTCTTGAAAAACTTGCTTTTGGATTTAAAACTCTAGATGTTGCTCTTTGGAAACTACTGAATACAATTCACAAATTTCTGTCATCTATATGTATATCTATTCACACTTTGAGACAAAGTGCATTTGCATCTATTTTTAGTGTTATGCCATGACAGAGCTTGTATTTTGTCCCAACTGAACATACTGGCTTGTGAAAAAAATATCAGTATGTTTCTGTGTTTTTGTTATGATTGTGATTGACTTGCTGTGACATTCCATCTTTCTAACAAATGCAATATCCTTGCTAAAATGTCCTCATTCAGCAGAAATGCATAACCAAGGAAGGGAAGTAATTTAATTTTAGCTTATATTTGACTTGTGGTTCCCAGTTTTGGGTGGCAGCCACAAAAAGTCAGGGAATTCCCAGGATGCCAGGCCACAGGCAGTTTTCGGCAACAGCAAGTGACTGCAACTTTCTTCTTAGAAAAGTCTCCAAATATAACTTTTTCATAACAAGTATTTAAAGACAAATGAAGTTACATTCTCTTGCTTATGAACGTCTATCCTATAAACATCTGTTAAAAGAAAAGCTTTAGGCAAATTAAATTTAACAGAGTTTAGTTGAACAAAGGATGATTTATGCATCAGGCACCCTCAGAACCAGAACAGGCTGCTGTGTAGCTGGATAATATTTAGAAACAAAAAAAGGTAAGTAAAGTACACAAAATAGAAGGAGGTACAGAGACAGCGGCATTGGTTAAAGCTCTGTGTTTGCCTTAATTGAACGTGGTATGAATAGTTGGCTGCCTGTGATTGGCTGAAGTTCGGCAGCTGTGATTGGCTGAGACTCAGCTATTGGTTACAAAGGCAAATTCCTAAATTAGGCCTTCAGTTTGTTTCTGTGCTAATTTAGGTTGCAATTTCAATGTAGGGCTTATATGGAGGCTTCTAAAACTTGAATTTAGTTGGACTTAATATAACCTTTCTGTGTGCTCCCCTTTTGTGGCTGCCATGGTATTCTCCTCCCTTCCTGATGTGGGGGACTTTCTTATTCTGTTAGTCCAGCTGACAAAATACTGTGGTTATCCACACCCAGTTCTTCACATGCTTGTCACCTTCCCTTTTCCTAGTGCCACTGCTAGCACTAACTGGTCTTGTCATTCCTCTCTTCTTGATAACACAGCAAAGTTGACTTTTATAACTTGGCATGTGGACATTCTTTTTTTTTTTGAGTTGGAGTCTCACTCTGTCGCCCAGACTGGAGTGCAGTGGCCGCTCCCGGCCACCGCAGCCTCGACCTGCTGGGCTCCGGCGATCCTTCCGCCTCAGCCTTCCGAGTAGCCGGAATTACAGGCCTGCGCTAGCACGCCCGGCTAATTTTTTTATTTTATTGTAGAGATGAGGTCTCGCCAAGTTGCCCAGGCGGGTCTCGAACCCGCGGGCTCGGGCAATCCACTCACCTCAGCCTCCCAAAGGCGCGCGATTACAGACTGAGCCTCCGAGCCAGGCAGACATTCTTGATACAGCCCATACTGTTTCCCCAGTATGGAGATTTCTCAAAGAACTAAAAATAGAACTACCATTTAACTCAGCAATTACACTATTGGGTATCTATCCTCCTAAAAGACATCATTATATAAAAAGTTCACCAGTACTCATATGCTTATTGCAGCCCTATTCACAATCGTAAAGTCATGGAACCAACCTAAGTGTTCAACAATAGTTGATTAATTAAAGAAACTGTGGCACATATACATCACGGAATACTATGCAGTCATAAAAAAGAATGAAATCATGTCCTCTGCCACAACTTGGATGGAGCTGGAGGCCGTTATCCAAAATGAACTAACTCAGAAGCAGAAAATCAAGTATCACATGTTCTCACAAGTGGGAGCTAAACAATGGGAGCTAAACACAAGAACAAAAGATGGAAATAGTAGACACTGTTGACTCCAAAGGGGAGAGGGGAGAACGGAGGTGAAAAAATTACCTATTGGGTACAGTGCTCAATTTTTGAGGTTGTGCACTCTAGGCTCCCAATCCACACAAGTACATAATATACCCATGTAACAAATCTGCACATGTAAGCCCTGAATAAAGTTAGGGAACATTTTAGGGTGATAACTATTTCACATATTGAATGAGGGTGGTGATTATAATGATGTGTACATTTATAAAAACTCATGAGATTTACACTTAAAAATCTGGATTTTAGTGTATCTTTAAAAAATATTTTATTTTATTTTTTAAAGATTTGGGGTACAATTCAGGATTAGGTATATAAGTGGTCATTGTACCCATAAAGTTTGGGTCTCCCTTCTCAAACCCACTTCATCTGGTTTGAGATCAGTTACCCTTATTGATGTTATGTGTCCCTATCTCACTCCCCAGGCAGTTTCTGGCTACTGCCAATCCCTTTCTTATAGTATTATGGTAAATGTTCAGCGTCTGTTTATGAGTTAGAACATGCAGTACTCAGTTCTTTGTTTCTGTGATAAATTACTGAGTATTAGTATATCTTAATTATTTTTCAATAATTTTTTAAAGTGGAAGAGAAACTGTAATAAATCATAAAACATTGTTAAAAGTAAATGTGTTTCCCTTTAGGAATTCACTTAGGAGATCATCTTATTCATATGGGTGGAGGGTTGAATGGATTTTTCCTTCTACTCCAAGGTAGAAGGAATCGTCACGCAATTGTTGTGTGAGAAGTGACTTAGGAAGGACACTGACTTAGGAAGAAAGGACAGTGACTTGTGAAAAATTGAAATTACCAGGGGTTCCAGAACTATTCATATTTATATACTATTTATATCCATTTAGTCACAAAATGGATTGTGATTGAAATGGAACCATTTTAAACAATAAAAACTAATATTGTATGAATGGTATAGTAGCAGAAAGATGTGATACCTTTTCTCACCCATTATAAAGGTAACAGCTAACACTTCTATAACTAAAGACAAGTCAACAAGAGAAAAGTATAAAAAATTTATTTAACCAAAGTCTTAGGTGAAAAAGAACCCTTCAGAAATGAAGACCCAAAGACCCAGGGAAAACTTCCTATTTTTATGCTCAAGTCTGATGAAAAATGGAAAGCCATGTAGAAATATGACTAGACAGAACGGCTATGATCTAATGGTAATAGACTGAGGGGGAAACCCAGCAAGGCCTGTCTATTCAGATTCGTCTTGTCCTCTCTGTGTAGCACTGGCTCCCAAGCCCCCACCATAGGGGGCAGGATCCCTCTGGAATGAGAGTCTTCAAGGGAGAAGGGAGAAGGCAGTGAGTGACCTTTCTAGGTTTTATGGCTTGCTTTGAAGAAGGGAGGTTCTAGTGTCTATGACATTCCTTAGGAAAGCAGAGTTCTAGTTTCCATGACTTGTTTTGGGGGAGACAGAGGGAAAACAGCCAGGAGGCAGAAGGTCAGAAAGAGAAACTTTGTTTCTGAGGCAGCTTCTGAGGTCTTCCAATTTCCTTTAGTTCAAAGTATTCAGCATGCCAAAGTTCCATATTTTGTATCATTTTCTGTACCCCGCAAACAGCACAGTAATCAACTCAAATGTGAAAAGTGAGGTTCAGGACATTGACCTCTGAGTGGCTTCGTTCCATATTTATAACAGTGTTGTAATTCTTGAATTTTACCAAAGGATAATCATGTGAAATCTAGATGACTGGGAAAAAGTTGGAGTTTTAATTTTCTCTTTTACCACTTTCACCCCTAAGACATGTATATTTGGAAAGCTGATTTAGAAGTACATGGTGTTTTATTAGATTATTTATGTTTTTAAAAAATGATTTCTAAGGGAAACTTTGTCTGTTAGCCTTAATCACTGTGCCTTTGGGAATTTAGTGAGAAGTAATTGGATGAGAAAGAAAAGAAGTGTTTGCTTTGGTGAAGAATAATGGAAGAAGGAAAATGAATTTCATTAATTAGAGCAAAAAATTCAGAGTGGAAATCACACAGAAAATAAATTGCTAGAGAAAATTGTTAGGTAAGAGTTAAATAATTAAGTGTCTGAGAATGATCTATCATATAACCATATAATCATATGACTATTTTCTTTGATGCAAGAAAAACAAGTCATCTGGGGACTAAAAATAGGGGAACATGGGAGAATAAGTTAAATATAAGAAGAACTTTCATTGTGGAGCCAAAATCTTCCAATTGATGTTTTATCCTTATTAAAGAATGGTGGGTGTTAGGTTTTCTCTAAAAGATGAAGTCATGGTGTATAACTTGTTCTTTTACTATTCTATTTTATACTTTAATTTTTTGCCTTATTAAAAGCAACTTTACAAAAAGGTACCTTCAAAAGTATTACGAGAATTATGGAGAGCAAGAAAATGGGACAAACTCAGAAGAACCAGGGCAGGGAGGGAGTGAGAGGAGCTGAGAATACGGAAAAGAAATTGCATCTTAGTGCAGCAACATCTAGTCATGGGGGAAGGAAGGTTAAAGGACCCTATGATTACAGAAAGGAAATCAAAGTCAAAATGTCAGGCCCTACCAGAAAGAAGGCAAGGTTCAGATTCCAGGAAACTCAGTCTGGACTTCCTGTTCAAAGACTCAGGTCTGTATCAAGAGACTTACAAAGTAAAAGTTCAGCTATGCTAACTAGAATTTCAGGCCAGCAGAACTCACTCCAAATCATTGAGACCAAGAAAAGCTCCTCTGGGTGCATAGTGTAGAAAGTGCAGCCAGAGATGGAAGCCAGGATTTGTGGGTGTCCAAGAGTCTAAGTGGCAGGAGGTATAATCAGGGTGAGGTGTGGATAGGTAAAGGAAGGGGAGTATCTCTTTCTCTACTTATCCTAGGTTCATAACTGAGGTCCTATAACAAAAGACAAGTTAACAAGAGAAAAGCATATACATTAATTTGTTTTATGTGCCTTAAGACCCTACATAAGGAAATTAAAGACCCAAAGAAGCAGTTAAACCTGAGTTTTTGGGTTTTTTTTTTTGAGTTGGAGTCTCACTCTGTCACCCAGACTGGAGTGCAGTGGCCGCTCCCGGCCACCGCAGCCTCGACCTACTGTGCTCCGGCGATCCTTCTGCCTCAGCCTTCCGAGTAGCTGGAACTACAGGCGCGCGCTACTGCGCCCAGCTAATTTTGATTTATTGTAGAGATGAGGTCTCGCCAAATTGCCCAGGCGGGTCTCAAACCCGCGGGCTCAGGGAATCCACTCACCTCAGCCTCCCAAAGGCGCGGGATTACAGGCTGAGCCACTGAACCCGGCAAGTTTTTTTTATAGTAGGTTTGATTAAGAGTTGATTAAACCTACTATAAAAAAGGTATAGATAAATATAATAGGACAATGAGGGTCCAGGGAGGACATGTCTCACATGAGGATTTTATGACCAGCTTCAGAGAGAAAGGGCAGGAGAAAGTCAGAATGACCTTCCTGCTTCTGTGGTTTTCTCAAATGCTTTCAGCTTAAAATACTTTGGGGTAGCATGTCCCGAACCCCATCACAGGTAAGGGCAGGTATAACTAGGCTTCTAATGCCTACAATAAAAAAAAAAAAATGGGTCTTAGAAATATTACATAAGCCCCGACTTTAAACAAGAAAAAATTGAATTTATCATACAATGTTACTGAGAAACATTCCTAAGGATTCAATGGGACAGAAAATGGAACAAATGGTGCTGACAGTATTGAACATGTGTCTGGGAGCTCACTGAGGGAGGAAACTTTTCTTAGTCTTTCTTCCCTGGATCTTCAGGTTCTGGAACTCAGAGCTCTGTTGTGACTTAAGAAACTGTTGACTCTTCGCTATAAGATCCTTTATAATTGTTTCTTAGTGACCTGGGAAAAGCAATTTTTATCTTCCAAGAAACATATTTGAATAATATAAAATAGGTTCTAGCCATGCTGGGGTTGTAAAGGATCAAAATTAATGGCTGTGGGCTTAATTCAACCTACAGGCATATGATTTTTTTTTGTCTTAATCAGCTAGATTGTAAAATATCATTAAATTTAGATTCCCTTGGAAGTGAAGTACACCTTCCAGTTTGCCAGAGTCACAAGTGTAGAGGATTTTTAAACTTTTCCTCTACTTTCTGAAGTTTTAGTGATTTGGGTCTCTGGAATAAATTTGCAGTAGACGGATTAACAGGAGGAAAAGCATACCATTTATTACTTCCAAATGCACAGGAGCTTCACAAAGTACAAGACTCAAAAAAGGACCGGTTGACTGAATTTTTTAATATTGCATAGAAAAGAATAGAGAGCAGGGCATGGTGGCTCATGCCTATAATCCCAGCACTTTGAGAGGCTGAGGTAAGGGGATTGCTTGGAACCAGGAGTTTGAGACCAGCCTGGGCAACATAGAAAGATCCTGTTTCAAAAAAAAATTTTTTTTTTTGAAAAGAAAATAATAGAAACTGCGGGAGCCCCGGAGGGTGGTGGTGACAAGCTATGGGAGAGAGAGGAGGAAGTGCACCATGAATAAGGTTGTCTTTTCATGCAGATAACGTCTCTCAGGCAGCAGCCTCCAGAGGAATAGATGGTAGTCTGTGGTAAATGTGTCTCTGGGCGAAGTGTCAGGCCTTTGGTCTCTTTTCCTGTGAGCTAATCTTTCCTGGTTGATTGCTCTCCTAATGAAGGAACTTCCCCTAGTCAGATGAAGGAAGATCAGAGAAAGACCTTCCCTGCATTTGCTGCCTCCCGGGTGCTCTCAGTTTGAAGCCCAGAGTGGCATATTTGAGGGTATTGTTTTCTGAGCCCCAACACAAGCAGTTCTTATTATGGAACAATAGTTTTGCCAATCTCATGCCTAAGAGCATTGAAGTTTGACCCTTTCTCAATTCCTGGGAAAGAAAAGGGTCAGGATAGGGTGAGGGTGGATGGGTGGAGGCCGAGGCGCAGGCTGGCGCAGCACCAGCAAGCCGGCGGTGTGCGCTGGCAACCCAGAGATCCGAGTCAGTGAAAAGAATTGCAACACACAAAGAGCTGAGAGAAGATAAGATTTATTTAAGAAAAGTTCGCCCCTGACAGGCAGGGAGTGGGCCTACGCTCTAGGTGAGTGTGGTGGCGTAGCCCCCCAAAGCCCTGGCTTGGAGATGTTGCAATCAGGTAGATGTGACTGCCGTGACTTCCTTATCGATCACGTGTGGATGTCTTGGTGATCCTGTGACACAGAGACCCATTAATGTCTGTCCATATTATTATAGCCCCTAGAGAAGGGCATGACAAGGATTCTAATTCTCCTGCACCTTCCCAAACGACATTCCTTAGAGCTAATGGAGGGTGCACCTCCCCTTATCTCCCAGGTATTCCCAGTGGGTAGCTTCGGGGGATCCCTGTAATTCCGGTTACTGGGAAGGCTGAGGCGGAAAGATCGCCGGAGCCCAGCAGGTTGAGGCTGCGGTGGCCGGGAGCCCGCCACTGCACTCCAGTCTGGGCGACAGAGTGAGACACCAACTCAAAAAAAAAAACAAAAACAAAGAAAAAAACCCAAAATTTGATAAGTTTAAAAACACAAGTTTTCAAACTTGCATCACTGTCTCAAGTGGCTTCTTAAACTAGGGGGAGGTACCCATATCTTCTTTGTTCAGTTAGTCTTTGGTATCCAATTGTCCTATTGGCAGGAAGTCTAGAATCTTCTTAATGACTCACCCAGTTTTTTAAGGTTCCAGCTAGGTTGATCATGTGTGCAAACACCAGAATTTCCAGGCACTATCATACATCAATGGCAAGGCTGGTTTACAAAATTATCATGGTTTACAAAATTCTTACTTCTTTTCCAAACACAACTGGTGAGGCAAGAGTTTGGGCCTGGTCAGTCTAGCATAGCTTCTCACTATGCTCGAACTAGCACTTGCCCCTCCCCAAACAAATACTTCCAGTTCCTGGTCCCTAGCCAGACTGACCCTCCCCTCCAAGGTAACTATTGACCCTTGGAAGAGTTTTCCTAAGTTCAAGGTTCTGGGAATAGAGTTCTGGAAATTGAGTTGGTATCTCTTCTCTCAGGTGGCTCTGAATTCATGATGTAAATAGACCCACTTCCTCCCAAGTGACAACTTGGCTTACCTTGTGTTTCCTTGAATCATTAAACCTTGCTGGAATAACAAAAGTTTCTTTTTCAACCTTTGGATCCCTGAGTCCACCCCATTGACCTACACTCTCTACAAACTAATTAAAATGGACCACTCAAATCCTTGCTATGAAGGAGAAAATTTATTTCCTGGTGCTTTTGCTAACTTACTTTTAAACTCTATCAAGCATCCTGTTGGCTCCTGCACCAGCACTCAACTACATTCACATTTTTCATGTGAAACTTTGTGTTGACTTCAGAAACAAAACCTCACATATACAGACTGTACAAAGAAACAGGGTCACATCTGGTAATGTGGGCAAATTTTATGAAATCGTTAACTGAATTATAAATTATGGGGCTGGAGCTGTGGAATTTCAGTTTTAGAAGACTCTTGTTTACCAAATACAATAATTAAATCAATTGCCAGAACTTGGTAGATGCTGAGCTACTTTCTGACAGGGTCTTCTTTACACTTCTTCCTATTTCATGCACAATTTAGAAATCTCAAAGAATGTACCCTGGGAAGATTCTAAATAAAGAGTGGCCAAACCCTGTCCAAGAAAACTTTTTTCTTTTTTTTTTTTAAAGATCAGTTCTACCAGTGTAACACCATCTGACTGAGTTGAGAAAGTAATTTAGCATATTTGGCAAAAGGGCAGCCTTTTTACTAAATTATAAATTGGTTAACTAAATGGAGCTACATCTAAATCATGTGCCTGTTCCCTTCCTAATACACGCCAAGTCTGAAGCTTTCCAAATGAAAATTCGATGAAAAGTCTTTAGGCACAAGACTTCTACCACTGGTCATTTAAATAATCAGGTATAGGAATGTTTAGGAAAAACGTAGGCATTTATGATTTTAATTGACTTTTCTTCCCCTTTGATGCAAAACAGACTTATGTGTGGCCTGTAATGTATGTGCTCACTAGAGGCACTCTCTGTTATTAAAATTTTAAGTTGGTACATTAACAACAGTAATGGATTCACTTGTCTAGAAATACCTATAACATCTATACAGTGAGCATGCTGTCCTATGCTGCCGCAGTTGACATCCTCCTTCCAATAGGGTAACCACATTTGTACCATTAATTTAGAGATTTTTAATGTATGTGTATGAATACTTATTGTACATATATATGTATATTGTCAGAGCTTGGAACGTGCTACCTCACAGGATGGTACCTTGGCATGCTGAGTGATTTGAACTGAAAGACACTGGAAGAGTCTCAGAAGCAAGTTCTCTCTGACCTTCTCCAGCCCCTCTAGCTTTCACGTCTTCCTTTCCTGAATTAAGTCACAGAAAGTTAAATTTCCCTCCCCAAAGCAAGACATACAACCTAGAAATGTCACTCTCTCCTTCCTTTCTTCTCCCTCGAAATCCCTCATTCCAGAGGGAACCTGCCCCTTATCTGCATATCTGTGAAGAAGGATACACAGAGATGCCAAGAAGAACCTGGATGGCCTTGCCTCAGTCTATTACCATTAGATTATATCCTTTTCTCCTTGTCCAGTTACATTTCTACATGGCTGTATGTTCTTCATCCGACCTAAGCATAAAAATAGACAGTTTTCCCTGGGTCTTTAGATCTTCATTTCTGAAGCTTCTCATGTTACCTAAAACTTTGATTAAATAAATGTGTTATGTTTTTCTCCTGTTAACCTGCCTTTTGTTACAGGAGTGTCAGTCATGACCCTTATGATGGGTGAGGAAATGTGTGACATCTTTTTGCCCTACACTGTTGTAAGTACAATAATCCTGGTTACTAACGTCAGCAAAAGCTACTGCTAAGTAGTGCAGCAGTCAGAATGGCCTCTTACTGGGTCAGCTGGTACTACACAGTGGAATTAAATAAGTTCATTGTTAGGAAAAATTTCTCCCCATCACAACTTCTTAAACATTTTTATTTTTAAAAGTTGGCAGATGGGCCGGGCTCGGTGGCTCAGCCTGTAATCCCAGCACTTTGGGAGGCCTAGGTGAGTGGATTGCCTGAGCCCGCGGGTTCGAGACCTGCCTGGGCAACTTGATGAGACCTCATCTCTACAACAAATCAAAAATTAGCCGGGTGTGGTAGCGCGTGCCTGTAGTTCCAGCTACTTGGAAGGCTGAGGTGGAAGGATCGCAGGAGCCCAGCAGGTCGAGGCTGCAGTGGCCAGGAGCAGCCACTGCACTCCAGTCTGGGTGACAGAGTGAGACTCTAACTCAAAAAAAAAAAAAAAAAGTTGGCAGATAAAATTGTATATATGTGTCATATATGATATGATGTTTGAAATATATATGTGTATATATACACACACATGCACACTGTAGAATGGCTAAATTAAGCTAATTAATATATTCTCTACTTCACATAGTTATCATTTTTGTAGTGAGAACACTTAAAATCTATTTTCAGCATTTTCCAAAAATGCAATATATTGTCAACTGTAGTCAACCTGTTGTACAACAGATCTGTTGAACTTATTTCTCCCATCTAACTGAAATTTTGTAACCTTTGATCAACGTCTCTCCAACACCCTGCCCCACCATGACCATGATCCCAGACCCTAGTAACCACCAGTCTATTCTCTACCTTTATGAGAGCAACTTTTTTTTTAACTTTTAAATTTTTTTATTTTAAAATGGTGGGGTACAATTCAGGGTTAGGTATATAAATATACATTCTGCAGGTACCCTTGTTGATGAGGTGTACCCCCCTTCCCATAGGCAGTTTCCCACTTCTGTCAATACTTTTCTTATAGTATTACGATAGTTGTTCAAGGTCCTCTTGTGAGTGAGAACAAGTGATGCTCAGTTCTTTGTTTCTGTGAAAGATCATTCAGTATTATAGACTCTAAGTCCATCCAGGTTGCTGTGAAGTTCATGATTTTGTTCTTCCTTATGGCTGCGTAATATTCCATTGTGTATATGTACCACATTTTTTTTTTAATCCAGTCCTCTTTTGATGAGCAGCATGCTTGGTTCCATGTTCTTGCTACTGTGAACAATGCTGCGATAAACATACATGGTATATTTTTTACAGAGTGATTTGAGTTCTTCCGGGTATATTCCCAGTAGCGGGATTGCAGGGTCATATGGAAGGCTGATTTTTAGAACTTTTAGAAATCGCCACACTGTTTTCCACAGAGTCTGTACTAGTTTACACTCCCACCTACAGTGTGGAAGTTTCCCTTTTCACCACATCCTCTCCAGCATCTGTTATTTTTTTAGTTATTGATGGTGGCCTTTCTGATTGGA
Organism: Carlito syrichta; assembly: GCF_000164805.1. NCBI lineage: Eukaryota > Metazoa > Chordata > Mammalia > Primates > Tarsiidae > Carlito > Carlito syrichta. The sequence goes on along the minus strand of NW_007259562.1, from coordinate 431,714 downwards.
GTTAGGTGGTATCTGTGTAGTTTTGATTTGCATTTCTTTGATGACTAGTGAGGCTGAACATTTTTTCATGTATCTGTTGGCTGAGAGCAACTTTTAAAAATTCCATGAGTGAAACCATGCTGTTTGTCTTTCTGTGGCTGGTCTATTTGATTTAACATAACATCCTTTAAGTTCATTCATATTGTCTCAAATGATAGGATTTTCTTCTTTTTATGACTGAATAGTATTTCACTGTGTATATGTAATCACATTTTTTTAATTCATTCATCTGTTAATGAACACTTAGATTGATTCCATATCCTGGCTGTCATAAATAATGGTGCAATGGATATTTGCTGATTTTATTTCCTTTGGATATATAGTCATATGATGCTTAACAACAGGGATACATTTTGAGAAATATGTTGTTAGGCTATTTTGTCATTGTGCTCTGCATTTACGCAAAGCTTGAATTTAGCCTGCTACTACTAGGCTGTATGGTATAGCCTATAGCTATGAACCTGTAAAGCATGTTATTGTGCTGAATACTTTAGGTAATTGTAAAACAGTAGTAAATATTTGTGCATCTAAACACAGAGAAGGTACAGTAAAAATATGATATTATAATCTTACTGGATCATCACAGTATATGCGGTCTGTTGTTGACCGAAAGATTGTGATGCAGCACGTGACTATATATCCAGTAGTGGGATTGCTGAATCATATGGTAATACTATTTTTTTTTTAATCTTTTGAGGAACTTCCATATATTTTTCCATAATAGCTGTACAATTTACATTCTCACTAATAGTGTGCAGAGTTTCCCTTTTCTCAACATTCTTGCCAACACTTGTTATCTTTTGTCTTTTTGGCAATAACCATGCCAGCAGGTATGTGGTGGTAACTCATTGTGGTTAACGTGTAGTTCCCTAATGATTAGTGATAGTGAGCAATTTTTCATATACCTGCTGTCCATCTGTATGTCTGCTTTCGATAAATGTCTATTCAGGTCCTTTGCCCATTTTTAATGGGTATTTGTTTTCTTGATGTTGAGTTATTTTAGTTCCTTGTATATTTTGGATATTAGCCCCTTAGCAGATACATGGTTTGCACATATTTTCTCCTTCTGCAGATTGTCTCTTCACCGTTACATCACAAATTTAAACTTGGGTTCTAATTAAGAAACCAGTTCAGAATAATTCTGATAGACCTTACTCTTTCCAATCTTCTATTCTCAAAAAATAATTATAGAAGCGTAAATACCTTATTTATTTATTTATTTATTTATTTATTGCAGATGTTACAGTTTCATTGTTTTAACAAGAAAACAACAGACAACTAGCTCTGCTATCCAAATACTGTCTGTGGAAAAACCTGAAGATGCCTACCAAATAATCACTTTTTTCTTTTTTTTTTGACTTGGAGTCTCACTCCGTCGCCCAGACTGGAGTGCAGTGGCCGCTCCCGGCCACCGCAGCCTCGACCTGCTGGGATCCGGCGATCCTTCCGCCTCAGCCTTCCGAGTAGCCGGAATTATAGGCAAGCGCTACCACGCCCGGCTGATTTTTTGATTTATTGTAGAGATGAGGTCTCGCCTGCCCAGGCCGGTCTCGAACCCGTGGACTCAGGCAATCCACTCACCTCGGCCTCCCAAAGGCGCGGGATTACAGGCTGAGCCCCCAAGCCCGGCTTCACTTTTTTCTTAAAGACGGAATCCCAATTTTTTTCTTAAATGTAATAATGTGCTCAATGAGGAGACTGTTTTGCAGCTTTCTGGAATGCTAGGTGTATCCATTTGACACAGTGCTGGCTAATGAGATATAACGAATGTGAGGTTCTTTTCTTTGTTGAGTTGGAGTCTCACTCTTGCTCAGCCTAGAGTTCAGGGGCACGCTCACGGCCACCCCAGCGTCGATCTGCTGGGCTCCTGTGATCCTTCTGCCCCAGCCTTCCAAGTAGCTGGAATTACAGGCATGTGCCACCATGCCCAGCCAATTTTTTTGATTTATTGTAGAGATGAAGTCTCGCCAAATTGTCCAGGCTGGTCTTGAACCCGTGGGCTCAGGCAATCCCCTCACCTCGGTCTCCCAAAGTGCTGAGATTATAGGCGTAAGCCACTGAGCCTGGCCTTATGTGAGGTTTTAAAAA
>NW_007259562.1:414812-429567 GCF_000164805.1 Carlito syrichta | reverse complement strand
AAAAGCAGATCAGTCAAGAGCAAAGATCATGGCAACATTTTATTAGGGGGATGCTAAAGGCATTTTGCTTGTTAACTTTTTGAAGAACCAAAGAACAACAGCTGTTTATTTTGACAAAGACAAAAATTTGGCAGAAAAATCCCTGGGAAAGTTTCCACTAAGTCCTTTGCCACATTGACAATTCATTTGCACATTTCTGTCATCAAACAAAATTCCGGCTACTCGGAAGGCCGAGGCGGAAGGATGACCGGAGTCCAGCAGTTCGAGGTTGCGGTGGTCGGGAGCCGCCACTGCACTCCAGTGTGGGCGCCAGAGTGGGACACCAAAAAAAAAAAAAAAAAAAAAAAAAAAAAGAGTCAGTTGTCCATTGGAAATCCTTCATTCACATATTAGGAAATGAGCTATCCTTCTTTAGTTCACGCCAAGGCTGGCGGGTACCTTACTGCAGGGTAGACTCATTCATTCCTTAGTTCTAAGTAAGCTCAGTCACTTGTGCTCTGCCCCTGGTGCTCACTCTGCTTGGAACGCACTCCCTCCAGTTGTCTGTATGGCTCCCTTGTTTCCTTTTGTCTTTTAAAAAAAGGTTTCTTAAATTAAATTGATTCGTGTAAGACAAATGAAAGGTGTCAGGTTTAATTCTCTGTATTAGAGATGGGGGAAGAGAAGTTCCTCTCCTTTTTCTTAGAGCCCTTTAGAAACTTGTAGCTGCGAGTACTTTCTTCTTTCTTAGAAATGCATGTAAATTTTTTTTGAAAAGTAGATAGGCCTTTTGTCAGCTTCCTAGCTCCTAATTTTAGCAGGAGGATAGGAACATCATTTTAGTCTTCCTTTTAAGTTGTAAAATGACTTCCTGTCAAAAAGATATAAGCAGTTATTTTTTCTTTGTATAATGCCAGTTAACTAAGCCGGGCTTGGTGGCTCAGCCTGTAATCCCGCGCCTTTGGGAAGCTGAGGTGAGTGGATTGCCTGAGCCCGCGGGTTTGAGACCCGCCTGGGCAGGCGAGACCTCATCTCTACAATAAATCAAAAAAATTAGCCGGGAGCGGCCACTGCACTCCAGTCTGGGCGACAAAGTGAGACTCCAACTCAAAAAAAAAAAAAAAGTCAGTTAACTAACACAGATGGTTATCCCCATTACCAGGTAAATTTAAGATGAACTAAGTGTAATCAATAGTTCTGTCAAGACCTCTTATTTGAGGACTAATTTTTATTTATGTTAAGAACATGGGAGGCTGGGCACGGTGGCTCACGCTTATACTCCCAGCACTTTGGGAGGCCAAGGTGCAAGGATTGCCTGAGTTTGAGACCAGCCTGGGCAACTTGGCAAGATCTCATCTCTACAATAAATCAAAAAATTAGCTGTGTGTGGTGGTGCACACCTGTAGTCCCAGCTACTTGGAAGGCTGAGGTAGAAGGATTGTCTGAACCCAGCAGGTTGAGGCTACGGTGGCCATGAGCTTGCCACTGCACTCCAGCCTGGGCAACAGAGTGAGACTCCAACTCAAAAAAAAAAGTGTGTAATGGGTTATGCGTGCTTGGCTTTATGCATGGTGAGGTTCTCTCTGTTTTTGTTGTCCCTCAGATTGCTTGCGACATGCATCACGTTCTGGTTTCATGCTTATTCAAAAATAAAATGTTTTCCTTTTTACTTTGCCATTTCGTTGAGAGGATTTCTGGATGAAGAGGAGATTTGATTTTTAGTTATATTTCCCCAACACTTAGTTGAGTTGTGTCCCTCTTCTCCCTCTCCTCTTTGTACCTGTGAAGTAACAATATAGGCAGAAGTTTTCAGTTGCCATCTTGGACCGTGCAGGTGACCTTGAAGATGGAAACCACTTAGGATATTCCGGAAAAAGGGAGAAGGAACCTTGGTTCCTGATGATTATGGAGTCCTTGCACCAACCCTGAATTGCCTATCTTTAGACTCCTTTTATGTAAGAGAGAAATAAAATGCTCTTGTTTCAGCCACTGTTATTTTGGTTTTTCTGTTAAATGAGGTTGAAACTTATTCTAACTGATACGCTGCCAGAAAGAATAACTTCAGCTAAAATATAGCCAAATCAACTTTCTTATTTAAGCATCCACTAACATTTAACTGGCTTGTTGCTTACACCCATGTACTGCAAGTCAACTGATTTAGTTATCAAGACATATATTTTTTAACCAGTTTATTTTGGTCCTTTACCATAAAGTGATTTGCTCAAATTTAAATGTTCTTGAGTGCTTTTCTAGCTGTAAAAAAATGACTAAAATAGACTTTTGATAACACTTGTCCTTATTTTTTTCAGGCAAAAAAATTAAACTTTGGTCAAATTTTGACCATCCATTCCCCGTTCATGCATATGTTGAAATGGACCTAAGATGTTCTTCTTCTTCTTCTTTTTTTCTTTTTTTTGAGTTGGAGTCTCACTCTGTTGCCCAGACTGGAGTGCAGTGGCTGCTCCCAGCCACCGCAGCCTCAACCTGCTGGGCTCTGGCGATCCTTCCGCCTCAGCCTTCCGAGTAGCCGGAATTACAGGCATGCGCTACCACGCCCAGTTGATTTTTTGATTTATTGTAGAGATGAGGTCTCGCTGCCCAGGCGGGTCTCGAACCCGCGGGCTCAGGCAATCCACTCACCTCAGCCTCCCAAAGGCGCGGGATTACAGGCTGAGCCACTGAGCCCGGGGTTTTCTTAAGGGAAAGCTTGGCCATCTCATCAGCTCACTTCTGTGCAGAAGTGGCTAAATTTTTGAATCCCACATCAGACAGAAAGGCTCTTCAGTTTTTGTTAAAGATGCTAATTCAATGCTAGCTTTGCTGATGATTAAAATCCATCATTCTGTCCTACAGCAGCACCTGATAATGTCTTCAGGCACTTGTCAGGACATATAACATTAAATTCATAGCCACTCATTACAAAACAAAAGTCCACCGAGAAGAGTAATATTTATGGAGGGTAGTTTGAAAGAATATGCAGTACTTCCTTTCCTCAGATGACCTGAAATCTGTCCTTAACTTAAACAGATCATCACAGGGCAGTTTATTTGGATTCCATTGTTTTGGCTTCTTGTACATTGGCTTTTACTCAATCATATTTTATGATGACATCTGCCTACATTTAAAGATATTATAAGTAACCTCTTTATGAACTTACCATAATTACTGTGAAGATGATATTGGTTTAGTTATTCATTACACAAGGTCATAAACAATGACTTTCTCTTTGATTTCATCACAAAATATTGTGTATCCCCTGAGTGAATGATTAATTTTTATTGAGCAACTGGTTTATGTTATGGCCATTGCATTGTTGTGTTGTATATAATTTACTAATGCCACTATGTTTTTTTCTGAAACAAGGGAAATCCCAATAAATGACTTGGCTTAATGTAGCCTCTTCTTTCTTTCACCTTTCACATCATGTCCTCCTTTTTCATGATCACTATTTCAGTGACATTTTCTTCCCTGGTTGCTATGGTCTGAAAGTTTGCATTTCCCTAAAATTCATATGTTGAAACTGTAACCTCCAAGGTGATGATATTTGGAAGTGGGAACTTTGGGAGGTGATTAGATCATGAGGGCGGAGCTCTTACAAATAAAGTTAATGCTCTTGCAAAAGGGGTCTACTATGTGAGAATGCTGCAAGAAGGTGCTGTCTATGAACTAGGAAGTGGGCTCTCATGAGACGCTGGGCCTGCTGGCACCTTGATCTTGGACTGCCCAGCTTCCTTGAGAAATCAGCCACCAGTTTATTATATTTTGGTACAGCAGCCTGGAAGAACTTAGGCATTGGCTCATCTCTTTAGCCTTGTCTCTTTGGAATAAAGGTAAAGCAGGATACTTGGGTCATCCTGTTTTTCTTAGCAAGATACAATTTTTTTTTTTTTTTTTTTTTAGCATGGAGAAGCTTTCTTGAACTTTTAGGAAAGAGAACTTCAAAACTGATAATCTCTCAGAATGAGTAAAATAAATTAGAATTTCGACTTTATTTTTTTATGCTAATTATTTATTTTAAAAATCTGTTTAAAATTCTTGTTTTAATTTGTTTGTGTTTTAATAGATAATACATCTGTGCAGCACTGAATCTACAAGCAACAAAAGGGTATGCAATGAAATCTCTCTCCACTCATGTTCCAACCCCTTGGTTCCTTTCCTTGGAAGTTGCCAATGTTATGCTTTTTGTAGCCATACATTTTGGTGGTTTTTAAAAAAAAATAAACAAATATATATAGTTTCTTTAAAAAATTTTTATGGCAACTGTGTTGCCTCCCATTTGTTAAAAACCATATATTATGAAACTTTCTATCAAAGGTGATAAAGTGCTTCCTTATACTTTGTTCTGGTTGCCAAGTATCCTTTGGCTAGACTGATTTGTTTAACTATTTGTGTGATTTTGATTGTTTCTAAATATTTTTAATAATTGTTATTATAAACAAAACTTTCTTGGCTAACCTTGTGCACAGCCAACTGGCACTGTTAGATAAAGTCCTAGAAGTATAACTTTTGACTCACATTTTACCATTTTTTAACGTTTTGACGGGTGTTGCCAACCTGCTGTCCATAAAAGTGGCACTAATTTACATTTCCACTGCTATTTTTGTATTTTTTTAAATGAGGCTCTCAAAGCATCAAATTATTTTATATCATTTGAGTACTGTACAGAGTTACCCGATCTTTGCCCTCAAAAACTAACATTCAAAAGAGATCAGTTTTTTTTTCAAGCACATACATATTTTTATTGTAATCTGTTTGTCCACATTTTTTTTTTTTTTTTTGCCTAGCTTAGAAAAGTCAGGAACAATGAATGCAATGGGACAGGCAGAAAAAGCTAGAAAGGTAGTTAACAAATGATATTTCTTTTTTGCCTCAGGGTCCATCATGTTGTCATAGATGTCTCTTGTACCTGAATTTAGAGAGGCTGGCAGCTGCCTATTAGACCAGCAGTGACACAGTGCAGGAGATGAGGGTGGGGAGAAAATGAGCTGAAAAGTCTACTGTCTAAAAGTGGAAGATTAAACACATCTTTGCTCAAGAAAACTTTCCAAATTACAAATTACTCTTTTTTAAATTTTTAATTTTTTCATTTTAAAGATGTGGTTACAATTCAGGGTTAGGTGTACAAATGGACATTGTACAGGTAAAGTTTGGGCCTTACTTTGGACCCCACTTCACCTGGTTTGAGATCAGATACTCTTATTGATGAAGTATGTACCTCCCCTCGCCCCAGCAGTTTTCCACTAATGCCAATCCCTTTCTTTTAGTATTATGATAATTGTTCAGGGTTCACTTGTGAGTGAGAACATGTGGTGCTCAGTTCTTTGTTTTCATGATAGATCACTGAGTATTATAGACTCTAAGTCCATTCAAGTTGCTGTGAAGTTCATAATTTTGTCCTTCTTAATGGCTGCATATTCCATCATGTATATATACCACATTTTTTAAATCCAGTCCACAAATTACTTTTAACTTAAAAAAAAGTCAATCTCCCCCCACCAAACCCAAAGGCCCTATCTTCATGAAGGATTATGATGTGAAATAATAACAAGTCAACTTACTAACAGCATCCTATGCATTTTCTGGCAAGAGGCCATGAAGAAACTTTGGGTCTCATGAGGGTTGGCCAGCAACATGGCTTTATTTCCAAGTGATTCTGAATTAGTTTTTGCCTATCTCACTTTCTCCATTAAATAAAAAGACAAATATCTTTTTCTCTTTGTCAAAATAGCACCACAATTTACTTAGATGCTTTGCTCTGGAATCAAACAATTGAAAAGTGTCCAAGATTGAGTAGGAGCTTGAGACCCCAATACAGGGTTCAAAATGCCATTTGTCTCATTGCGAGAAGCCAAACTCTGCCTCATACTCAAAGCTCTGGCTCTGAAAGCTAGCCCCATTCCCTTTGATTTTCAGATTAATCCTTTTCACAGAATCCACACTCCAATGCAATGGAATTATATGCTATCTGGAGACACACTCTATTCTTTTCTACCTCATGCCTTTATGCTCTTCTTGTGCCTGGACATTTCTCTTCCCCATTATTCCACTAAAGTCTACTTGTAGAATATTTAGAATTGTAGAATGATTTTTGTTAAGTTTTCTCTAACCCCACTTCAACAAACTCTATGTAATCTTTCTCCTGGGTCAAATGCATATTATACTTTTTTGTACTTCTGTCCCAAAATTCTGGGTAGTTATTCATGTTTATGAATTTGCTTTCTCTCATCCTCTGCATTGATTAGTCTTTAATGACATATACCACTAACCATATATTCATTGTAGTGCTTGGCTCACTTGAGATGCTTAAATACACACATATACAAACACACACACACACACATATACACATACAGATAAAAGATATTATGATTCAAGTAAATGACTGGATGGATACATGTAACCTTTCTCTGTAGGTGGAATGATACAGAACATTTATCATAACTGATGCCACATTTTTGCAATTGGAAGTTATCGTTTCTTCTTCCATTTATAATAAGCCACTGGTTCTCAGTGGCACTAGAAGCACGTGGGCAGCTTGCTAAAATACAACTTTGCTGGGCCTCATCCCTAGAACTTGATTCAGTAGGGACTGAGATTGTACATTTCTAACTAATTCCCAGGGATTGTTCATGCTGCAGTTTCATTCACCAGATTTTGAGACCCATTGTAATTGTATAGTCATCTATGGTAATTTAATTGTGTGTATGGAAGGAAACAGGATTATTCCCCAGTCACTTTTGTCCAATCAGCCCTGATCTGTTTACCCAGGAGGATGTTTAACAGACCTTAGGAATGGTTCTGACTGTGCATCATTGGGATGTGACTGGTGGGAAGACCAAAACTCATGGCTGGCATTAGTTGGAAATTGTTGCTCCCTTGAGCATGTGATGAAATCCTAAGAAATGCTTTTATCTTAGTTCTTGAATCCCAGAGGAAGAACAGTATCATTTGAAGGTCAGCCACTATTTTGACTTCAATGCTCTGTTGTGATAATACCTGGAATGGCAAAGATCACGTACAGGTCAGGTGCTGTGGAGTTTTCTGGAACACAGAGCAGCAAAGATTTGGCATGTCCTTCAGCCTATGTGGGCTATCATGGTTTGAATGACAAGGGCACCTCCAACACTCTCCACCCTCCCAAAGCAGTGTAGAGCTTTGGAAGACCTTTGGAAGACCACACTGGGGAGGGTTCCAGAACTTAGAGTTGTTTTTTTCTCCTTTTGTGACTCTGTTTCCTCAGGGACTTCCCTAACATGAAAAAAAAAATACATATACTATTTTTCTATAGAAAAAAATGTATTTGCTTTAAAAGATAAAGGAATCCTTGGGTTCTCCATTAAGTACTCACTAGATGATGAACTCCCTGGAGCCAGGATCTGCCTCTTTCTTCTGTGTCCTCGTTCCAGCACAGTGCCATTAAGACAGACAAAGTGTGGTATATGTATATTGAAAAATTGAACTGAATTGCTTCTGGCATTTGCTCAGAAGCTACAAATTCTCTCTGTGGTGTCGAGCACAGTGTTATTGTTAAATATTTAAAAAGGAAATAGCTAATTTGAAGCACACATTTTGGTTATGAACTAAGGTTTTGCCAGCTTAATTATGGAGTTTTTCATTACTTTTTGACCTTTTGGCTAAGATCAAATGTATTATAGAGTTTTTTTTCTTGTTATAATAAAACCCTTTGCTGAATTATGTATCCAGACATTTTTTAAGGCCTTTGGGGAAATTTAATTTGACACAAAGTAGCTGTGTGATCTGGGTAAGTCAATCAGCATGACTGGGTCTTATTTTCCTCATGCATTAATTTATCATCAGATGAGCAATTCATGAATTTATACCCATTTATTGAGTCAAGATCTTAACTTGCTTTAATCAGTTTGAGCTGCTATAATAAAGTACCATACACTAGGTGGTTTGTAAACAACAGAAATTTATTTCTCACAGTTCTGAGGCTAGAAGTCGAGATCTGGGAACCAGCATGGCTGAGTTCTGGTGAAAGCCCACTTCTGGGCTATAGATTACCTTCTTCTGGTTGTGTCCTCATATAGTGAAAAGAGAACAGAGAGCTCTCTGAAGTCCTTTTGATAAGGGCACTAATCCCTTTCATAAGAATTCACCCTCAGGAACGAATCACCTCTAAAAGGCCCCAGCACCATATTGAGGGTTAGGTTTTTAACATAAGAATTCTTAGAGGTGGAAGGCTGGCACAAATATTCAGCACATTGCAACATGTGAGTATGTGATTCTTATCTTCTTATCAATTGGCATTAATGAACGTGTAAAGAATAGTAATGTGACGGTGACATGTACCAAAATATTGGGAGGAAGAAGGGCTCTAAGAACATAGAGATCCCTCTCTTGGCCTCGGGAGCTGAGACAGATCCACAAACAGGAGTGCACCTGAGGAGGGTTTCCAGAAGTGATGGGTGGACTCCCTGGAAACAACCTCAAACTTCTCCTTCTAAGTGTGTTGGTCAAACTGAAAGAATCTCTGATGTTCCATCCAGAGCTAGCATACAGAAATATTGAGATTTAAAGTATGTTTGGGAGTAGCATATGCTACTTTCCTCTCATTCTTTTCTCTTTCTCAGATGCTTGACTATCTCCCATTCCAAGGCATACATGTTTTGACTTCATGGTTACATTTGTTGTGGTGATCAGACTGTTCTTTAATATTTTTGTTAAGGAACACAATTTCTGTTCTCACAAACAAAGTATACTGGTTTCTTCTTTTTCCCCCACTTTCTTTTTATTTTTAAGCATTCACGAAAAGGTTTTGTTTTGTATAACTCTCTTGAGCAAGAACTAATTGCTTTCTTAGCAACATTAAAGGTGAGCCATCTTTGAAACACGAAGACATTTACAAACTCCTGACTTCTTGAGTTTCTAATGAGATCCTTCGTCTTCTGATGATATTTGCTGATAGTCATTTGTAAAACAAACTACTTCTCTAGCCATCTCTTTAGAGGGTAGAAGGAAATCTGTTTCTAAAGAAACTGTGAGAAATTGGAGAACTTTATGAGTATGATAATTTCAGGAAAAATTTTAATTTGATGTAAAAAAATAAGATGTAAAGTTTAATCTCTATTTTTTCTTTTTTTAAAAAGGTTTATTGAGATTTATTGAGAGGTCGGAAAAGCTCCCATAATGGGAGGGGACCCAAAGGTGTTGCCAAGTTTAATTTTTCTAATTCTTCAGAGTCTGAGACCCTCTTAAAGAGGAAGACTCCCTGAGATCTAGAATTCCTGCAATGAGCAGTTGTAACGTTGAACAGCTTTTATATGTCTCACAACTGCTACAACAGAACTTCTGAAAACTTTGAACCTTTTTGGGTTTGAGAACTGTAGCAAGTTCTTAGAACATCAAGTTCTTGGAGGCAGTTTAAATTAAAATAGGGTAAGTGTGAAGACATCTTTCTTATCGGTATGTGACCTTCACCTGACTGACCAGGCAAACCAGACCTGACCACCTTGAGGGCTGGAATATGGATCTATCACTGCTGTAAATCACAGAAACAATAGGAAATTACCCAAAACACAGACAGTGATGTTCTAAGAAAAGCCAAAATCTATTTAGGGAATAGCTTTAATTATCTAAAAGGTCCTTGTGATCTTAGAAGGTTGAGCAATGGTGATCAAAAGTCATGACCAGATACCTGCAGCCCTCCACTCTTAGCTCACTGTTTGCTTAATAATTGTTGTAAAAGTATATAAAGCTTCTTGTCAAAGGAAAACATGTGTCCTTTCTCTTAAGGCACCCATACCCTTTGGGAATGTCTTTTTCTTTCTAATAAACTCTGTCTTAAACTATACTTGGGACTCATTCTGAAATTTTTTTCTGTGGCCAAGTCAAAGAACCCACAGAGCAACACACCACACCCCATCTGGCATCAACATTGTTACAATTTTATTCTCTCAATATTATTTTGAATATTGGAGAGTGGGTAGATGGGAGTGGGGAATATAGCAGGCGTGAATTCTTGTTTGTTCCTATAATGTGACACATGTAATAGTTTGCGTCTTTATCAAAGACAGCAGGGAAGCTACTGAGTTTTGTGCTTTCCTATTTGGTACAAAGATGCTGCAGTTTTCATCTATGAAATTCTGCTCCCATTTTGGGGGAGGATGTGGTTTGGAAAAACCATAGAAATAGGTTTGATGAAAGCAAGTGCTCTCAGTGTTCCTAAGGATTGCCATTGGTCACCCCCATCGTCTTTACACTATTTGGGAAAAGACTGGTTTTTGCCTATTTTATGGCATTGCTGTCTCTCTTTTTTCTACCACCTTCCCCTGAAAAATTTGAACATCATGCTGCTGAAAGCCATGCTGCCAACATTCAGTAGTTTCAGAAACACCAAGAAGTTTGAAATATTTGAGTTTGATTTTCTTTCCTGTATGTTTTCCCATGGATTAAAAAAAAAAATCTGAAGAGTTGCTGAAACTGGATTTATTTGGTAACTATTACATCTGCTAGGATACCATTATTCTCTCAACTTACCTTCTCCCATGTGAAAACTGTTTCTTTCAAATATTGCTTCTATTGTAAAACTACAGGCAAAATAAAGGTGAATTATGATGACAAATTCCTAAGAAATGTTTCACTATTTTATTTGTGCACTCAGAATAAAATGTAATCATTCACTTTAATAAAAAAGAAACCACCCTGCTCAGCAAAGTTTTCTTTTGTTTTCCTCCCTGTAATTTAGTGCCTGGTTATGATTTAATAGCATGATACACCCTAGTTCACTGGCTCCATAAAACTTGCAGGCAGAGAAACAGCTACAGTCAGATACATTCCCACTCTGGGTAAAGAAATGAAATCCTGAAGCTGAATTTTGGTGGAAGTGGAGCTGTGAAATTATAAGGCAAATTGAGTTTGCCAGGCATTTTTGCTGAGAACAGTTTGCTAGACACTCAAATGCTGCAAACCTCCTGCGGGCCAATCTCATTCAGCACACTCCACTGCTCTCCCTTAGGTTAATTTCTGAACATTTATGTGTGTTTATTGTAGTGGCAGGTGACACAATATTGCAAGAGTTGTTATTGAGTTGAATAGTGCTTCTAAACTTTCCCAAAGAAGAGAAGACACTCTTGGATACCAGAGGGGTTATATTAACAGTAATTTCAGCATAGTTCTTGCTTTCTGTTTTTTAAGAGGAGCATTTTTCACTTTGTCAGTAGTGAAGAGAATGGAGTGTAGAATCACTGAATTATGGGAGGCATCTGTTTATGTACCTGCTACGAAACAGGAGTTTTTATGACCCAGGCATAGATTTATAAAAAGGCAATTGAATGATAGCTGAGAAAACAGCACTTTACCGTCTCCTACTTTTTAAACAAAAATGTCATCTATGATATGGTCCATTTAATTCATATCACATAACTATTTGAACATATTTCTCCTTTCATATTCTTTAGGATGAGGGCAGTTTGCAAGGTAAATCTGACAATGCCTAAAAACCCAAACAAATGGGACAAGTCATAAGAGGTGATAAGAACAGCACATTTTGTCAATAGATAATAGAATTACTGAATGTTGGAGCCAGTGGTGACAAGCCCAGATCCTATTAGTCAGAAGTCCTGGTCTTAAATCCCAGCTCCAACACTTAGAATCCAGTAATGTGGTAAATGCCATCTTTTGCGTCAGTTTCCCATCTGTAAAGTAATAGTTCCTATCTTTTAGGTTTATTAAGATGAACTAAATTAATGCTTGTAAGGCATGAGGACAACTTGTAACACTTGGTGACTGTTGTTTAGCTTTAGTTATTATTATTTGCTATTACCATTTATTCTAAAGTCCTCTGCTTTCTTTTATACTGCTGCTACCTAGAAAAGAAACCTAATCTGCAGGCTCAGACATATTGTTCTGGCAAGCGTGTGTGTGTGTGTGTGTGTGTGTGTGTGTGTGTGTGTGTGTGTGTATGTGTGTGTGTGTGTGTGTGTGTGTCTAACTATGGCAGTCTCACTTCACAAAGAAATGTTTCTGTTTCCTTCCACTGAGGAGGGCCATCTAGACTGCCATAGATTCCCCTAAGTACTCTCTCCCTAGTCATCACTTTCACCACACTACCCCAGAGTGACCTCTTCTATAATGTGATAGCCTTGTCTTCTAGTAAAAGCTGTGTGTGTGCAATTCATCACATAAACAGAATTAAAAACAAAAATCATATAATCTTAATAGACACAGAATAAAGCATTTGATAAAATCCAACATCCCTTCATCATAAAAAAATCCTCAACAAACTAGACATCAAAAGAATAATAAGAGCCATCTATGATAAGCTCATAGCAAACATCATAGTGAATGACCAAAAGTTGAAAGTATTTCCCCTAAGAACTGGAACAAGACAAGGATGCCCACTTTCTTTTCTTTTTCTTTTTTTGAGTTGGAGTCTCACTCTGTCCCCCAGACTGGAGTGCAGGGGCCGCTTTGGGTCACCGCAGCCTCGACCTGCTGGACTCCGGCGATCCTTCTGCCTCAGCCTTCCAAGTAGCTGGAACTGGAACTACAGGTGCGCGCTACCACGCCCGGCTGATTTTTTTAAAATTTATTGCAGAGATGAAGTCTTGCCAAGTTGCCCAGGCGGGTCTCGAACCCGCGGGCTCAGGCAATCCACTCACCTCAGCCTCCCAAAGGCGTGGGATTACAGGCTGAGCCACCGAGCCCGGCTGGATGCCCACTTTCACCACTACCATTCAACTTAGTGCTGGAAGTCCTAGCCAGAGCAATTGAGAGAGGAGGTAGTTAGAAAAAAAATAGGCAGGCAGACAAGATGGGTCTGGTAACTAAGTAACAAACTTCCTGCAAAGGAACTTCTCCAAATGAAGTACACTTGCTTAGGTAACAAACTCTCTGCAAGCCCTTCAGACTAGAGCAAAAACATTCACTTCCTAGAATTGAAAAAACACACCAAAAATACCTCCAGTTGATCGGTGCTAAGTGTCAACCAATCGACTCACTGATAGGCCTATACCTCTAGCTGATTGGTGTGTAGTGCCAACCAATCAGCATAGCTAGTGCCAACCAATCAGCTCATTGCTAAAGCCTGCCTATCAGCTGAATCCTGGGACTATATAAAGGCCTGATTTGGGCTTTAGAATGGTAATCCTCTTTCCAGTCCCCTCCTGCTTGGGAGCTTTCCTTTCTTCTTAATAAACTCCTGCTTTCTTAATCTCCGGGGACCTAAGCGTGATACAAGAACCCAGACCAGAAGAACTGCTGAAGATGGCCTGAGTTCGCTGGAGCTGAAAAGTTGCACATGCAAGACTGATGGGGTGGCGGAGACCTGATGGAGACCCAATTGTTGGCAGAGCTGATGTGGTTGCCTGCCAAACTAAAAAGCCAACACTTCCCAGGTCCCAGTTTGCCAGCCCATTGAGCCAACACTTCTTGGAGCCAGGCTTGCTAGAGCATCACTCCTTGGGGCCTGGCTTGCTGGTCTATGGAAACAACACTCCTTGGGGCCTGGCTTGCCTGTCTAACACTTCTTGGTTCGACTTGCTGACCCAACACTTCTTGGGCCCATCTTGCCGGCTTTGCTGACAGAGCTGCAACACTCTCAGGGGGTCCTGCAGCCGCTAGCATCCCTGAGCTCTCAGGTGCTATTGGGGTCCCCATCAGAGGACATCACTTCCCAATCACCATGTTGGATCTTGGGCTGGCAGCACAGCTTTGGGAACTGCAATACTCTTAGGGGACCCAGTTCACCAGCTGACCAGATAAAAAACTGTATCATAGTCAGATCAGAGGAGGAAGTAAAAGGTATGTAAATAGAAAAAGAGGAAGTCAAGTTATCTCTGTTCGTCAACATGATGCTATGCCTAGAAAACCCTCAACATTCCTCCAAAAGATTCCTAGTCCTGATAAATGACTTCAGTCAAGTTTCAGGATACGAGATCAGTGTATAAAAATCAGTAGAATTTCTACACACCAATGATGGATAAGCTGAGAACCAAAGCAAGAAAGCAGTCCCATTTACAATAGCTACAAGAAAGAAAAAAAAACAACAGCCAAGGAATACATTTAACCAAGGAGGTGAAAGAGCTCTACCGGGAGAACTACAGGACTCTGATGGAAGAAATCATAGAGGATACAAACAGATGGAAAAACATCCCATGCTCATGAGTTACAAGAATTGATATCGTTAAAATGATCATACTGTCCCCCAAAATCTACAGATTTAACACAATTCCTATCAAATTACTGCCATCATTTTTCACAGAATTAGAAAGAACACTTCTAAATTTGCATGGAACCAAAACAAGGCCCGCATAACCAAAGCAATCCTAAGGAAAAAGAACAAAGAAGGAGGCATCACATTATCCAATTTCAAACTAATCTGCAAGGCTATAGTAACCACAACAGCATGGTACTGATTAAAAAAAAAAAGGCATATAAATCAACAAAAAAGGATAGAGAACCTGGAAATAAAATCACACACCCACAACCAACTATTCTTCAACAAGGTCAACAAAAATAAGCAATGGAGAAAGGACACCCTTTTCAATAAATGGTGCTAAGAAAACTGGCTAGTCATTTGTAGAAGAAAGAAACTGAACCCCTTCTTCTCACCATATACAAATATTAATTCAAGATGGATTAAAGACTTAAATTTAAGACCTCAAGCTATAACAATCCTAGAAGAAAACCTAGGAAATAGTTTTCTGGACATTGGCCTAGACAAATAATTTATGAGTAACACCTCAAAAGCCATTGTAAAGCCGGGCTCGGTGGCTCAGCCTGTAATCCCGCGCCTTTGGGAGGCTGAGGTGAG
>NW_007259562.1:404072-414599 GCF_000164805.1 Carlito syrichta | reverse complement strand
AAAAAAAAAAAAAAAAAAAAAGCCATTGTAAAAAAGAATAAAAATTGATAAATGGGACTTAATTAAACTAAAAGGTTCTGTAAGCAGAAGATACAATCAATAGAAATATAGACAACATACAGAATGGGAGAAAATATTTGCAAACTATGCATCTGAAAAAATGACTAATATTCATAAGCTATAAGGAACTTAACAAATCAACAACAACAACAAAAATAACCCCATTAAAAAGTGGTCAAAGGAGGACATGAAGAAACATTTCTCAAAAGAAGACATACAAGCAGCCAACAAACATATAAAAAATGCTCAACATTGATAATCGTCAGAGAAATGCAGACTAAAACCACAATGAGATACCATCGTGAGATAATAATAGCCAGAATGGCTATTATTAAAAACTAAAAAAAAAAACCGACAACAAACAAACAAAACAAAACAGATGTTGGCTAGGATGCAGAGAAAAGGGAATGCTTATACACTTTTGGCGAGAATGTAAATTAATATATTCCATGGAAAACAATATGGAGATTTCTGAAAGAACAAAAAATAGAATTACCATTCAATCCAGCAATCACACTACTAGGGATCTACTCAAAGGAAGAGAAATCATTATATTAAAAAGATAACTGCACTTGTGTACATATTGCACACTACTATTTGCAATAGTAAAGTCATGGAATCAACCTAAGTGTCCATGAATGGTAGATTGGATAAAGAAAATGTGATACATATATACCATGAAGTATTATGGAGCCATAAAAAGAATGAAATTTTGTTTTTTGCAACAACATGGATGTAGCTGGAGACCATTTTCCTAAATGAATTAATGCAGAAACAGAAAAGCAAATACTATGTGTTCTCACTTATAAGTGGGGGCTAAATAGTGTGTACACATGGATATAAAGATGGAAACAATAGACACTGGGGACTCCAAATGGGGGAAGAAAGGAAGGGGGACAAGGGTTGAAAAATTACCTATTGGGTACCATGATCACTATTTGGGTAGGGGGCTCAATAGAAACCCAAACCCCAGCATCACACAATATACCCATTTAGCAAACCTGCATGTATTCCCCCTGAATATAAAATTTAAAAAATATGGTGAAAGTTTTAAGGTCACCAGTGATATCATTAGCAGTTAAAAACCTTCTCAAAGAAATGTCTTGAAAAGAAAGCTATTATGGACTCTGTTTCCACAAGTCTTGGGGGACTTTGGAGTTATAATAATGGTTGCAAACACCAGCCCCAAGACTGGGGACACACCTCCAGAAGCGATACATTTTTGTAAGTGATGCTAGGTATTCATCACCAATCACATTGGATTTATTGCTTTGGTCTTCAGGAATCTTGCTCTGTTCTGAAAATCATTAAGTGTCTTCACCTAAAGGCCAGAATGCAAATGGGTGACATATATTTTTCCCCCAGGCAAGTGACTCAGTGCAGATGAAAGGACAAGCTCTCTTTCAGTTTGTCTGATAGTTGATCACTGAACCGGCTGTGGAACTACAGCAAATCTGCAATGTTAGGAAATTAGATAAGCAAGATTATCTCTAAAATAAACCTCTATCTTAAAAAATGATATGTTACTCCAGCCAATGTAACAGGGAGAGGAGGCTTCTGAGAAGCTAAGGCATTAAATGGCAGTGTTACAATTAAGGTCAAGATAGTCACAGTGACAGAGCTAGGTTCTGTTATGACTATATTAGGATTATATTAGCAGACTCTGTTAGGACTATATTAGCAGATTTTAGATGACTTTCGGTGTGAGGAGGAATAGGTTAGAAGACATACGAATAACCAACAGATACATGAAAAAATGCTTAGCCTCACTAATCATCAAAGAAATGCAAATTTAAACCACACCGAGATACCACCTAACTTGTAAGGATGGCCATCATCAATAACTCAAAAGACAACAGACGCTGGAGAGGATGCACTCATAAGCAGACCTTGAACAATTATCATAATATTATAAGAAAGGAATTGACAGTAGTTGCAAACTGCCAGGGGAGGGGAGGGGCATACCTCATCAACAAGGGTAACTGCCAAATGAACATTTGTATACCTAACCCCGAACTGTACTCCATATCTTCAAAATAAAAACTTTTTAAAAATAAAAAATAAAGGCTCGGAGAAGTTCTGTAAACACACACAAACACACACACACACACAAAGAATTAAGGATTACAACTGTCAGTATAATGATTAAATACACAGAAATAAGAGTTAAACTACCGGGGTTCAACCCTCTAACTGTATAATGTTGGGTTAGGTTCTTCAATTCTCTGCACCTCAGTTTCCTCATCTGTAGAATGGGGATATGATTCTCTACCTTATAGAGAAATTGTGAATATTAAATATGATAATGTATATAAAGCACTAAGAACAAAGCCTGCTGTTCAGTAAAACTCTACCAATGCTAGATAGTATTTTATTGCCTACAATAACTAATGATAGTAATCATTTAGCAATTTAGAATTGTTTCTCTCAAATGTTAACATTTGAAACTTTTCGGATCATGGATCAAGAATTTATAATCTAACGATAGTGTTTACTTTAGTAATTTATTTATTTATGTTTGAGTTGGAGTCTCCCTCTAACACCCAGTCTGGAGTGCAGTGGCATGCTCACGGCCACCACAGCCTCAACCTGCTGGGCTCTGGCGATCCTTCCCTCTCAGTCTTCCAGGTAG
Organism: Carlito syrichta; assembly: GCF_000164805.1. Lineage (NCBI taxonomy): Eukaryota > Metazoa > Chordata > Mammalia > Primates > Tarsiidae > Carlito > Carlito syrichta. Next base: position 411,907 of record NW_007259562.1, on the reverse strand, counting down.
CTGGAATTACAGGCATGTGCCACCACACCCGGCTAATTTTTTTCTCTTTTTTGATTTATTGTAGAAATGAAGTCTTGCCAAGTTGCCAGGGTGTTCTTGAACCTGTAAGTTCAGGCAATCCGTTCACCTCAGCCTCCCAAAGTGCTAAGATTATAAGTGTGAGCCACCGTGCCTGGCCTATTTTAGCAATTTAAAGTTGCTTATTTCAAATTGCTCACACTTGAAACTAGGATTAAGAGTTTGATCAAGGATCAATAATTTCTCAATTCAAGAGTTATTAAATGATAATTTTTTAAAGTAAATGTCTTTTCATTTATATTTTGTTTCAAGCACTGTGTTATGATTGAATAGTCTTAATTGCTAATATTTGTTGTTTGTTTTCTAGTTTTCAGTAAATAAGACCTAAGAATAACAGACTAGGAGCTTTTTAATTAATTTTTTTCCAATTTAATATTTTGATCAGTGTTATAGGTTTATATCATTTTTAGAAAGTCAAATTGTATTTTTAAATTTTTTATTATTTTGCTTTATTTATTTATTTTTTTTGAGTTGGAGTCTCACTCTGTCACTCAGACTGGAGTGCAGTGGCCGCTCCTGGCCACTGCAGCCTCGGCCTGCTGGGCTTCAGCGATCCTTCTGCCTCAGCCTTCCAAGTAGCTGGAACTACAGGCGCACGCTACCATGCCCGGCTAATTTTCAACTTATTGTAGAGATGCGGTCTTGCCAAGTTGCCCAGGCGGGTCTCAAACCCGCGGGCTCAGGCAATCCATTCACCTCGGCCTCCCAAAGCGCTGGGATTACAGGCTGAACGACCGAACCCGGCTGTATTTTTTTTTAATGGGAACTAGCAGGCCCCCACTTTTTCCAGTCCCATCCTCATCCCCATTCCCCAGCAACTCTGATGACTTGATTAAGGTAGAGTCTGTCAGACTTTTCCACTGCAAAGGTATTTTTTCTTCTCTTTGTAAATTATAATAATTTGGACAGAAGTATTTTGAGATTATGTAAATAGTCCATCTCTTATGAAAAACTCAATGTTTTCCTTTGTCTTTGTCGGTATAGACACAGATTTTCCTATTTTGTTCAATGGCTTCATTAATTATTCAGGTGATTAAACTATTTCTGACTTTTTCAATATGGTTCTGTCCTTTGAAATGCCCCTAGTTTTTCAGCACTTCTGCACTTTCTGGAACAAAAAGATATTCTAGACTCATCTCATACTCTCCCTGCCCCAGCCCTAAAGTCAGTCATTTTTCCAGGGGTCCCTGATTTAGTGGAGAATAGTTTTAGAAAACCAAGATTTGGGTTTTGTGTGTTACTCATTGCTGTTTTCGGGGGTCCCTCTCCCAGAGCCTTTCAGTGGACAAACACGCATAGATGTATTTGTATTTGCAACTGCTTGTATCTAGGTTCATATCTCTTCTATCTCTGTATATAGAAAATGATGAATTTACGCTATTATCTTCAATTGCAACCAAAGTCACAGGGTTCTTTCTGGCTCTCTCCTGTTTCATACTTGTAACTCCTTGAGGAATGAAAAACAGCCTCCTATTATCCTTTATACGTTTACTGATTTAATTAACATTGCTGTAGATAACCAACTTTCTGAAGGCTTTTCAGCCTACAGGGACACTGACATCCACCCCTGGGCCTTCATATCTCTGCTGTTCCCAAGGGTGCCCTCCTCCCATTCTCCATGTGACATCCTGCATCAGACTCTCCAGCTCTCTTGGTGGCTCCAGTTCAGAGACCCCTCACTGGCAGCCTCACTCCCTCTGCACACCCATCTTGCTTGTCACACCTAATAGCTCTAGGATGGAATTGTTCCAGAAGGAAAGGAAAAGGAAAAGCACAAACTTTTTGGGTTTTCTTGAGGCATTTTGCTGGTGCTATTCCTGGCATCTCCAGTAATGAGATTTTACATAGGTTGACTGATCAAAGCAACTCAGCACACCCAGACATGTGGCCAAGCCTCAGGCTACACGCAGACACGAATTCTTGGTTAGCTGTAGTCTCTGTTGCTCTTCCTCTTCATTAGCACAACAGGAAACCGAGCAGTGGGTAATTGGATGGGTCCTCCTCTTACTTCTGATGAACATTAAATTAGTGGCAATGACTAAGAAGAGGGCTACTTAGCTAACAGTTTCAGATCTTGCTCTGAATTTCTTCATATCTAACCGGGCTTCCATTTCAAATTCATTCAGGTATGAGATTGGAATTTAACTTCTTAGGAGCTTCTTTGCTGCTCCAGCTACCTTAGCCTTTTTCTTCACTGGTTCCAGGGGATAATATAAAAATACGTCATTTCTGCACAACAAATGTTAATATAATAAGGGGCATTTGGAGCTTTTGTACGTGTTGTTGTGATTTCCTTCTGTTTACACAGAAAATCCTACCCATATAACATGCACCCATCTTTGAACATATGATTACAATAATATATGACTTTAGCTCTTCTGCTTTGAAGAATCAGTCAGGAGCAGCAGGATATGTGTTTTTTTTTTCCTCCCACCCCCCACCCCAGGTAATAGCAACAGACATGTGTAAGCTTTGAAATTTCCTAGGAATGAATTTTGCTGAAACTGGCATTTTAATGTAAGGAAGCACTTACTATACTCAGGTTCTAATAATATGACTTCCCATAGTCTCTCCTGGTTGCCTTCCAGAATGAAGACATCTAAGATACCTCTAGTTTCATTACAACGCTTGCCCTGTCAATTCTTTTCCAACTGTGTTGTTCTCTCCTGGCTGTGTTTGTGGTCTATCAGAGGGTAGAGAAATAGCCTGCGATTCCATTAGACAGAAGATCTTGTGTGATCAAAATAAAAACTAGAAGCCCAGTTGGAAACTGTATCATGTTGTGGGAGCTTGGGAAATGAGCCAGGAGATTTGGGGTTTGGTCCTCGACTCTGTGGCTAAGAAGTTGTAGAATGTTTAGAAACTCCTTAAGCAACTTAGGCCACCTACGGGTGCTGGACCAGATAAGCAGTTTCTAAATGGGGCTTTGTAGGTACCTAGGGTCCTGAAGGTCGCTCAGAGCTGCCTCACGGCCTCATGATGGAAGGTTTGGGGACTTGGGGGATGGCCAATGAGAAGGATATGAAGGGTGCTTTGCTCCAGTGATCTCCTCTTTTTCTTTCCCTTTCTTCCTCCCTCCCTCCCTTCCCTTCTTTCCTCCCTCTCTCCCTTCTGTTTTTCTTTTGAGTTGGAGTCTCACTCTGTTGCCCAGACTGGAGTGCAGTGGCATGCTCACTGCCAACCCAGAGTTGACCTGCTGTGCTCTGGCGATCCTTCTGCCTCAGGCTTCCAAGTAGCTAGAACTACAGGCGCCCACTATCACGTCCGGCTAATTTTTTATTTACTGTAGAGACAAGGTCTCGAACCTGCAGGCTCAGGCGATCCACTCGCCTCGGCCTCCCAAAGTGCTAGGATTACAGGCTGAGCCACCAAGCCCGGCTTCCACTGTCTTTTAAGTAGTGCGGCGGCAGCTCTATTTTCATATATGTTACATATTGTTTGTTTTTGAAGGAATTTTTTGAAGAAAACCCTCTGCTAAAATAAAATAAAACAAAATCAAATAATAAAAAAAAACTATAAGACTCTTGAAGGCCTCTCTAGCTCTACATATTTAGCAGTTTCCTATGATATTTATATATCCTACACGCTGGTTCACTTTGTCCTCTGAGACGAGACCCATATGTGCCAATCTGGGACAGACATTCCTTCCACGCTTTGATGAAAAGCAGTGCAGTCCTGCAGGATGTGAGCGTCTATTGCCTAATACTTGGTTCACACGGACATGAGGATGAAAAGAGATTGAAGCAGCAAAGGAAATGTGGTTTTGCACATCACTAGCTCACCCTCCACCCAGCATTTTATTTTAAGTGAGGGAAGCTCCCCCAATGTCTCTGTGGGGCAGAGGCAGTACACAGGGCCGCCACATTTTTCTGTGGGAAGCAGTAAGGCAGCAACAGTGAAGAGAAACTTCACAGAAGGCCCAGGTGCTGTCTTTTCTATTTTCTGACAGGACCAAGGGAAAAAGCTTGCCCACAGCGAGATGGCCAGCGACTTGGTCTTGTACCCAGTTGGTCTTGGGGAACTCTGGAGCTCTTCTGATACCCAGGCAAGACTATGTCATTTTGTCTCAAGGGACATGTGCTGTGGATTGGTGGTGGGGGGGAACTCAGTGTAACTTTTCTCTGATACAAGATAACTCTCTGGACAGGTGTCTGTGGGGTCTGGAGGGAGCAAAGAGAATAATGGGGAAACAAACCAAACGTTCAGTCTTCTAACAACCTTCAATAATTTATCGAAAATCATTGGATATTGAATCTACTAGGGGTATTCAATCTCTGACTTTTTGCATAATAATCATTCTTCAAAAAATTTCAGGTTGAACAGCAGATGAAGAGAAAAATGATAACACAAATGAAATAATTGGTATTTTTGTTACACAAAAAGAATTGTTTAAAAAACAACAAAAAAAGTTATTGTTCTAAGCCATTTTAAAACACAAGCAAAAATTTAGAATCATATAAGATCTTCTTAAATGCATTGTCTTCTTTGGAGGTTGTATATGACCTGAGTGGAGGTTTTAGCATAGTGGTTTCCAGGCTTGTCAAATTCATGGAGTATTAAAATAAAATTGAAAAGATGGTGCTCGGTAGTTTGGTCAAACACCAAGTCAATGTGCTGCTGTGAAAATATTTTGTAGATGTGGTTAATACTTATGTCAGTAGACTGAGTAAAGCAGAGTACCCTCTCTATTGTGGGTGGGCCTCAAACATCAGTTGAAGGCCTGAAAAGACTTGAGGAAATTCTATCTCCACACTGCCTTTAGATTCAAGGCTGCAGCATCAACTCTTGGAATTTCCAGTCGGCCAGGCTGCCCTGCAGGTTTCAGACTTGCCAGCCCCCGTAATCTGGTGAGCCAATTTTCTAAGTAAATCTTTCTTTCTCTACATATACACCTACTTTCAGTTTTGTTTCTGTGAAGAACTCTGAGTAACACACCAATATAAGATGGCCGTTTTAATTTTACCAAGTAGGACTTAAAACTAAACAAATAAAAAAAAATGAAAATCTTCATCTACTGTATCATCACTTTAGGAAAGAAAGAACAATTTGTTCCTAGTTAGCTTGCTGCGTTGCCTTTACATATCTCATTTTCCCTGCACAGGAACTGGCTTTTAGAAACTGTGATGGAGGTGACTCAACTTCTGATGGTGTGGTAGAATCATCCCACTGTTAGTCCTGAGAGAACTTTCTCTCTTATCTGAGAATGTGAGGGAGTAACAAGGTGCCAAAGGTTATAGACCCTTTTATTTCTTTCTACCACCTAGATGCTCCTAAACAGTAATGTAGAGAGTTGTGTAGTTGCTTATAATATGGGCCAGGTTGACTTGACTGCCTTTTCTCTTTTGTCACAGATGATCATAGAAATAGCTTGCTGTAAGAGCACCTCACAGTTTCTTCTAAAATGAAACCACACTTTTTCTGTGTGCCCTTTCAGCTGAGTTCTGCTGTTCATGCAGGGCCTTGGGAAATTTTCCATTGCAGGTTTCTTAAAATTCATTATACTTGTAGAATGTTAGAGCTGGAAGGTCCCCTAAAGATTGTCAAGTTCAATTTCATTGTGTACATATGAGAAAACAGAGGCTAAGAGAGGTAAAGAGGTGCTAAGTCACGACAGAGAAGGATCGGGACTGACGTTCCTGTATGTCAGTTTAGAAATCACCTTGCTTGTTAGAACTTCCTCTTCTGCCGACCTCTTTCCCCTGGAAAGACCCTTCTCCACTCACGTTGTCTTCTTTTGAAGTTACAAATCAGAAAGTCTGTGTTTAGCTATACCATGGTTTTTTTTGTCTACATTCTGTATATTGTACTGACTGTTCTCTTATAAACCTCCCTTCATCTAGGATAGAGATTTCTTGACTTTCCTCTGGTGAAGCTTGATTTCAATTGACCTATAAGGGCTTGGCTTTCAGGACAGTCTTAGCGCATCCTTTTCTATAGCACTAAAAGGACAATTAGAAATGACTGAGAAGAATAAGTAAAGGCGACAGAATGAATATATTTTTCCCTATGCACCATTTGCAGCAATTTTGAAATTTCTCATTTATCCCACGCTTGAAATTTCATCTGTTGGGTTGGGTTTTTGTGAATTTCCTTTTTGAGTCACAAATTTGTCTGAGTTTCAGATTCTAATTTATTTTCAATTTAGTTGAAAACAACTAGCTTAGTTTAGTTGACTCGCATTTCAAAAACATTCCCTCTCTGTATTTACAGCAATACAATCTGAAGGCAAATTCAGAGAATTTCAATCAACAGTGAGTCATGGATCCCCATCTTCACCTCTTCTAAACAGTCTGGCAACTCCCCTGGGGTGGTCAGAACCCCTAACATTCCTCAGGAAGCAGGTATTCAGCACTTCACCACTTCCCTTGAACCTCTGTCCCAATCATATTTTTCTTTTTTCTCACAGAAAATACAGACAGCCAGGTAAGAACTTTCTCAATGTATTCGCCAATGATTCTCCCTCAAAAATATTTAACTGTAAGTTTCCCTTCTTTCTAGTGTCAGAGCCTGAGGTGATCCTAGACTTCTTCAAACACAAATCATTCTAGGTGTGATATCCTGTTCTGTCTGTTCAGGACTTTATCCTTTTGATTACTGCTACCTCTCTATCTAACCTTTCCACTGGATCAGTCATTTTAATATTCATATTTGAGTACTTCTCAACTTAAAAAACAAAACAAAAACCTTGAGCTCACATCCTCTATCTTAACTTCATTTCATAAACTTTTAAGAGATCATATCCCAAATCCATTGTCCTACCTGTTGTAGTCCATTTTATGTTTCTATAACAGACTATCACAGACTGTATAATTTATTTTTATTTTTTGAGTCGGAGTCTCACTCTGTCGCCCAGGCTGGAGTGCATGGCATGCTCCCGCAGCTTCAACCTGCTTGGCTGCGGCGATCCTTCCGCCTCAGCCTTCCAAGTAGCTGGAACTACAGGCGTGCTATCACACCCGGCTAGTTTTTGAGTTATTATAGAGACGAGGTCTCACCAAGTTGCCCGAGCGGGTCTCGAACCCGCGGGCTCAGGCAATCCTCTCGCCTTGGCCTCCCAAAGTGCTGGGATTACAGGCTGAGCCACCGAGCCTGGCAGGATAATTTATAATAAACAGATATTTATTTGGTTCACTATCTTGGAAGCTGAGAAATCCGAGATCATGATGCTGGTATTTGGTGAGCTGCATCATCCCATGGTGGAAGGTGGAAGGCAAGAGAAGGAGAGAGTGAGCAACCAAGAGGGGCTGAATTTGCTTTTTTATTTTATATATATATATATTTAAAAATTTCCCACTGACACTGCATATCAGATCACCACCTCGCTTTTATAACAAACCCACTCTCATGATAACTAACCCAGTCTCGCAACATTAATCCATTCATGAGGGAAGAGCCCTTATGACCTAATCACATTTTATTAAACTCCACCTCTCAGCACTGTTGCATTGAGGATGAAGTTTTCAACACATGAATTTTAGAGAACACATTTAAATCACAGCACCATCTCCTGTGCATACTTCAGTCCATGGTGATTGACTTTTGCTCCCACGGGTCCATTTACACTGTACCCAACACATTTCTGGTTGCTAACTACAATGAACATTTTTCAATCCTTTTAAAAAAAATCTCTTTGGCTCAGCCTATAATCCCGTGCCTTTGGGAGGCTGAGGTGAGTGGATTGCCTGAGCCGGTGGGTTCGAGACCCGCCTGGGCAGGCGAGACTTCATCTCTACAAAAAAAAAAAAAAAAATCAGCCG
>NW_007259562.1:364171-404052 GCF_000164805.1 Carlito syrichta | reverse complement strand
GCTTGTAATTCCGGCTACTGGGAAGGGCTGAGGCGGAAGGATCGCCAGAGCCCGGCAGGTCGAGGCTGCGATGGCCGGGAGCGGGCCACTGCACTCCAGTCTGGGCGACAGAGTGAGACTCCAACTCAAAAAAAAAAAAAAAATCTCTTGGCAGAATACTTTTCAGTTGACCAAAAGTCTTGTTGGCTTTTATATCCCTCAGACTAAAAAGGCTTAACAAGAGCTTGGTGAATTTCTAGGCATATAATCAAATCTCAATGTGACGAAAGATTTAAAATGGAAAATACGTGGATGCTAAATGGTGAAGGCTTTAAATGCTGAGCTGTGGGGATTAATTTTTATTCTGTAGGCAATGGTAATCTTGAAAGGTCTTTGCAGGAAAGGAGTGTTATCGTATTTTCTTGGGCAGTTGGTGGTTTGGAGCAATGGTTTGCAAAGTGCTGTGCAGGCCAGTACATCAGCATCACCTGAAAATTTGTTAGATGAAACGTTCTGGGAGTTGGGTATGGTAGTGCATCCCTATAGTTCCAGCTACCTGAGCTAAGGTAGGAGAATTGTTTGAGTGTGTGAGTTCAAGACTAGCCCAGGCAGCATAGCAAGACCCTGTCTCAAAAAAAAAGTCTAGTAAAGACAGATTATATTTAAAATAAAAATCTAAAAAACTGACTTTTCTTCTTGGGGGGACAATCAGCTTTAATTGCACAGTGTCATGCATTTCGTCTATTGTTTCTTAAAAGTAATTTTTATTTCATTTTATATCAGTAGCTTTAGGGAATATAAATGGTTTTTGTTTACATGAATGCTTTATCTAGTGGTGAAGAAGTCTGGGCTTTAAGTGTACCCACCACCCTCACCTGCGCACATTGTGCCCAAGAGGTGATTTTTTTCATCTCTCTCCTCCATACCCCTCACCTTTTTTTGTTTTTGAGTTGGAGTCTCACTCGTGTTGCCCAGGGTGGAGTGCAGTGGCACGCTCACAGCCACAGAAGACTCAACCTGTTGGGTTCCAGCGATCCTTCCACCTCAGTCTTCCAACCCCTCACCTTCTGAGTCTTCAATGTCCAATATACCATTCTGTACCTTTGTAGTTTCTTAATTTATCTCCCATTTACAAGTAGAATGTGCAGTATTTGGTTTTCCATTCCCGCATTACTTCACTTAGAATGATGTTCTCCCTTTCCACCTAAGATGCTGCAAAAAACATTATTTCATTTTTTTTTATGGCTGAATAAATTATCCACTATAAATGCCAGTTGATGGGCATTTACGCTGATTCCACATCTTTGTAATTGTGAATTGTGCTGTGATAAACATGAGTGCAGGTGTCTTTTTTGTATAATGGCCTGTTTCTTTGGGTAGATAGCAAGCAGTGGGATTGCTGTATCTAATGGTAAATTTACTTTTAGTTATTTGTGAAATCTCAATACTAATTTCCACAGAGGTTGTACCAATTTACACATCTACCAACAGTGTATGTGTTCCCTTTATACTGCATCTGTGCCAACATCTATTGTTTTTTATTTTTCAATGATGGCCATTCTGACTAGTGTAAAGTGGCATATCATTGTGGTTTTAATTTACATTTCCCTGATGATGGGTGATGCTGAGTATTTTTTCATAAGTTTGCTGGCTATTTGTATGAATCTTCTTTTGAGAGATGTCTGTTCATGTCAGTTGCCCATTTTTTAGTGGGGTTACTTGTTTATTTCTTGCTGATTTGAGCTCTTTGTAGATTCTGGGTATCAGTCCTTTGTATATGTATAGCTTGTACATATCTTCTCCCATTCTGTGAGTTGCCTATTTGCTCTGTTGTTTATTTCTTTTGCTGAAGATTTTAAATGAAATCCCACTTATTTATTTTTGTTTTGCATTTGGGGTCTTAGCCATAAAATTCTTTGTCTGGGCCAATGACCAGAGTTTTTTTCTAGGTTTTCTTCTAGGATTTTTATGTTTCAGGTCTGACATTTAAGTCTTTACTCTATCTTGAGTTAATTTTTGTGTACGGGGAGAGACATGGATCAAGTTTCATTTCTCAGCATGTGGCTATCCAATTTTCCCAGCACCATTTGTTGACTAGGATGACCTTTCCCTAGTATATGTCTTTTTCTGCTTTGTCAAAGATGGTTGCAGGTACTTGGGTTTATTTCTGGATTCTGTATCTCATTGGTCCATGTGTCTGTTCTTGTACCAGTATCATGCTGCTTTGGTTACTACCGTCTTAGAATATAATTTGAAGTCAGGTAATATGATGCTTCCAGCGTTGTTATTTTTGCTTAGCATTGTTTTGACTTTTCTGGCTCTTTTTTGGTTCCATGAATTTTAGAATTGTTTTTTCTAATTCTGTGGAAAATGACCTTGTTAGGTTTAATAGGGGTCATTTTGAGTCTACAGATTATTTTAGGTAATATGGTTATTTTAACAATATTTATTCTTCCAATCTCTGAGCATGGGATGTTTCTCCATTTGTTTGTGTCCTCTACTATCTTTCAGCAGTGTTTTGTAGTTCTTCTTGTAGAGATCTTTCACTCCCTTGGTTGAATATATTTCTAGATATTAGTGTTTTGGTAGTTATTTTTTAAAGGAATTGAGTTCTTGATTTGACTCTCAGGCTGGTCACTATTGGTACATGGTAGTCCTACTGATTTATGTGTTGCTTTTGTATCCTGAGACTTTACTGAATTAATTTGTCAAGTTCAGTAGTCTTTTGGAGGAGTCTTTAGGATTCTCTAAGTATAAGATCATATTATTGGCAAACAGAGATAGTTTGATTTCTTCTTTTCCAATCTGGATATGCTTTATTTCTTTCTGTTGCCTGTTTGCTTAGGTTAGGACTTCCAGTACTATGTTGAATAGTAGTGGTAAAAGTGAACAATCTCCTTGCCTTGTTCCAGTCCTGAGGGGAATGCTTTCAACTCTTCTCCATTCAGGGTGATATTGGTGATGAGTTTGTTGTATATGGCTAAAAACATGATTTTCAAGGATGGGAATTTGAAAAGAAAAAGTTTTTGGTGCTACCCTATTGATTTAGAAACTCTAGAGGTGCAACCCAGTAATGTATACTCAAAATTAAAGAGCAACAGGTTTGGAGGAGAAACAGAAAGTACTAGTTACCAAAGGCCTCAAATAGAGTCATGATGGTGGGGTTGAAAACTGGGGCACGTGAAGAGAAAGTGTAGTAATCACTTACTGGATGAGATCAGGCATATTTTTGGGTAGCTACTGATTTGAAAGGACATGCAATCCTGGTGCTGTCACTGAAGTCTCTAATTCACTCATTTATTCAACAGATGCTTACTAGGCAGGGGATCATTTTTGATTACCAAGGATAACACAGGCTAAGCCCACAGCTAATGCTATGATCACAATTTCTATCAGACCACTCTCTCCAAGATCCTGGTAGGTGCAAACTGTCAGCACTTCACTTATTAGTGGCAGACAGTGAGAAATTCTCATCATCCATCCCTCCTTCCTGTGACCAACACACACTCCAAACTGGAAAACTGTCATCTGCATTACCAAGAGATTTAATATCTCTTCAGACTCTTCCCATCAGTTTCAGTTGACTCAACAGGCAGTCCATGTGGTCCTGAAGGAGAGTTCAGATAGTTTAGGGTAGTGGCTCTTAGTGCCTCACTTTTGGAAACGAATTTCATAAGATCTCAAAATAGAAAAGCATAGGACACAGACCCAGAGGAAGAAGTGGGTGTAACAGAGTCCTCAGCTGAAAGCTAGAAAAAGCAACTAGGCATTTTCTCAATGGGTGGAGATAGTCCTGAGGCTGGAAAACCAGGCAGGAACAAAGGCGATTAATCAGCTACTAAAGTCATAGTCAAATTTACACAAGTCAACAACTACTCAGCAACAGAGGACAGGAGCTTACCTGTTGTACTCACTGGATAATGGGAGATAATGGATGTCGTCCCATTGCTAGACACTGATGCAGTCAACATGGGCCCTCCTGTATCCAGCTTTTCTTTGCTTCACCAGTCAGGGTGAGGTGTCTCAGATGCAAGGGAAGAGGTGAAGGTAGCCTGTGGCATTCAAACACTGGAATGGGAATCAGATGCAGAAAACACACACACACACACACACACACACGGCATTCAAACACTGGAATGGGAATCAGATGCAGAAAACACACACACACACACACACACACACACACCCTAAACAAAAAAATATATATATACTGATGGAACCTCACAAATCACACGACTTTTCAAAATAGAAGGGACCCGTACATATTTAGATCAGATTCCAAAGGTAAAATCTTTTAAAAAGCTTTTATGAATTTAGAATGTCAACAAATAAATGATATAAAAAGGTCCTTGTTCTGCCAGCAGCTCCCCCTCCTATTTTACCCAACACGCATACCTACTTGCGAGCCTCTAGACAGCTGCAAAGAATTCCTCATCCTATGTGACATTACAAGATGAGGGAGAGCCAAGCCATTTTACAAGTAGTTTGAAAATGACTAAGAAGGCTGAGAACCCGAGCAAGAACAAAGCTTAGTGGATTCAGGCTTAGAGAAGTTAGGATGAATTTCCCTTGATGTCACTGAGTAGTTAAAGCTAAGCAGGAGAACCTCATTTGTTGTCTGGTTTTCTTTCCAACACTTTTTCCAAACCAGACTTGCTTGGCCTCCATTTCCTCTACTGTAAAACAAAGCAGCACGACTATTAGGCTTTGAAAGGCTTTCAAGAACAGTTAAGATTCTTCTAAGACTCCACTAAATGTTTTAATCCCTGGGCAATCTTTTGCAATCTGTTTCTGATCTTTTGTACAAGTCTTTGTTTCCTGGTTTTAAATTTATTACCAAAAAACCATCATATAAACAACTTTAAAAATCATTCGTGCAAAAAGCTGGTAATTTATTAAATATTCAGATTCACAGTGCTAACCACAATCACAACTGACCTTGAGTACTTTATATTAGTGTTTTTCGTCAGTCAGAAAATCTTTGAATTCACCTATACACTGGCACCCCCACTCCTGCCTTGGAAATGTCTCACCTCCCTGGACCGAACCAGTGTAAACCTCACATGTATTGATTTATGATTTCCTGTAATTTATGTCCTCCTAAATTCTAATAACCAAGCTACCATTCAATCATGGACACCTTCTTAGGAATTCTTTTTTTGAGTCAGAGTCTCACTCTCTCGCCCAGGCTGGAGTGCAGTGGCATGCTCACAGCCACTGCAGACTTGACCTGCTGGACTCAGGTGATCCTTCCACCTCAGCCTTCAAAGTAGCTGGAACTATAGGCATGCGCCACCTCACCCAGCTAATTTTGGATTTATTGTAGAGACAAGGTCTTACCAAGTTGTGCAATCTGCTCTCGAACCCCTGGGCTCAGACAATCCTCTCACCTTGGCCTCTCAAAGTGCTGGGATTACAGCCTTGAGCAACAGCATCCACCCCTTCTCAGGATCACAGCTCTAGGTCTTCAAACTGGCTCAGAATAAACCATCTTATTTTATAGAGCCGGGTGCAGTGGCTCATGCCTGCAATCCCAGCACTTTGGGAGGCCAAAGAGAGAGGACTGTTTGAGTCCAGCCTAGGCCACACAATGAAACCTCGTCTCACCGGGGGGGAGGGAATTAGCCAGGCATGGTGGTGCATGACTATAGTCCCAGCCACTCCAGAGGCCGATGCAGGAGTATTGCCTGAGCCCAGCTTGAGGCTGTGGTGCTGTGATCATTTCATTGCACTCCAACCTGGGCAACAGAAACTCTGACTCTCTAATATTTTAATATCCTAACAGAGTTTGGCATCTTTTTGTCAATAGTGTGGGCTCCCACGTTTGGCTGATTAGTAAAATTTTTAGAGATGAGTTCTTGATACGTTACCCAGGCTGGTCTTGAATTCTTGGCCTCAAGTGACCCTCTCACTTCAGCTTCTCAAAGTGCTGGGATTACAGGCAGGAGCCACCATACCTGGCTCCACATTCCTATTTTTAATATTCCTAAAAAGTCAATTAAGAATTTTTTTTTTTTTTGAGTTGGAGTCTCACTCTGTCGCCCAGACTGGAGTGCAGTGGCCACTCCCGGCCACCGCAGCCTCGACCTGCTGGGCTCTGGCGATCCTTCTACCTCAGCCTTCCAAGTAGCCGGAATTACAGGCATGCGCTACCACGCCCGGCTGATTTTTTTGATTTATTGTAGAGATGAGGTCTTGCTGCCCAGGCGGGTCTCGAACACATGGGCTCAGGCAATCCACTCACCTCAGCCTCCCAAAGGCGCGGGATTACAGGCTGAGCCACCGAGCCCGGCTAAGAATTTTTAACAGCTTTACTCATGTTAGCCCCAACTAAAAATGACTCAAATGTCCATCAACAAGTGAATGGATAATAAAATTATATTTATACAGTAGAACGTTAACAACAAAAAAGGGGAATGATTCTTGGTCCTTGAGCTAACATGAATTTTAAAAATGTCCAGTGGATTGAAAATAAACAGAGGCAAATGATACATACCATATGATTCCATTTATATAAAGTTCTCAAGCAGGCACACTCAAAATACAGTGGCAGGGATCAGAACAGGAGTTGGAAAGTGATTGAAAAGGGAAGTCAAAGGGAGCAGTGGCTATATAGCTGTATACATTTGTTGAAACTCAAACAATACACCTAAAACCTATGTATTTACTGCATGTAAATTACACCCCAACTTTAAAAATTGCACACACATCAAGAAAGTCACAGGAATCTTATTTTCTGCTTCTAGGCTCCTGGGATAGAGGGAATGTTAACTTAAGTATCAAAGATAAGGTAAGAGTCTCACAAGAAATTATGATAAGAAATTGCCAGATAAGTTCATAAATTGTCAGATAATTCTAAGTGTAGACCTCCTAAGTCTGCAGAGCTTCATATAAAAAATTTTTAAAAAGTACTCTTAAAAACATCCACTGAAACTAGCAGATAACAAAATACTTATTTTATTGTTGTAAAATTAAAAATAGTAGACAAGCATATATAGTTACAGTTCCAATGCAGAGCAATACAAATATATAAATTATTGCAGTTTCCAAAGAAAATATAACAGCCAAATAATGTATAAATACTTTTTTGAAACAAACTTGGATTTTACCACAGCGGTTTCATTTTCTTTTTCCAAATGTCTTAGCACAATTTTGTAAAACAAATTGCTAACACCAGAGAGATTAAGTTCAATGACCACAGTAAGTGCTACTCATATTTAAAGCAAGGTTAATATGCACACACAATAAAAGTAGGAATGACGTTCAACAAAAGTCACAATGAATACTTTCTAAACTGCCTCTATGGGAAGCAGCAAAGAAGAAAAAAGCATTCTAGACATGTTTGAAAGAAGCAAGAAACACTAAAACTCCTTTTGCTTTAGGTGTATTTGAGGGAAGTTCAATCAACACTTTTTTGAGTGGAGGGCAATACTCATGCCCATTTTTTTCTTTGTTCCATTTTGGTAAGCTTAACATTGTGAAATAATTCAATATTATTAAAATGCATTCAATAATGTGGACTCTCAAACTACAAAGAATAGGGAAAACATGTTACAAACTGGCACTAAACAAAATCTTAACACTAGAGACTTGCTATAATATAGTTTTGAACAATGTAATTATAGGCAGAAGCTGCTTCATAGGTTAGACTGTACCATAGACACAGCAACTGTGAATGGATAACGTGAAATGAAAATACTGAGATGCAAGACAGAGCACTGATACTCCAAACACAGCATTACTGCCCTCTTCCAAGTACCTTTTCTTTGTGCCAGAGCCCTATTATCCTATTATTCTGATAAATAAACTCTCCCTGGCCCCATCATCACAAAACTTAACTTGGCAAGAATAAACTGTTGAGGGTTTCATCTATTACTACTCTTCACCACAAATTTCCTCAAATAATTACTCCTACCAACCTAAGTTAAAAATACAATCCTACCCAAAGCTAATTAATTAAAAAAACCAAAAACAACCCTAAAGTGAAATGAAATAAATTATCTTTGTTTTTACAGCCACATCTGAAAAGGTATTTAAAAAAATTTTGTAGCGTATTAAACTTAATAACATTTATCAGTAAATAAACTAACAAAAGTCAGAATAAAGGACACCATAAGAACTTTACACTGTACCATTTAAGTATTCATGTACATGTAACCTACTTTATGGTTACCAGCCTAAACCTCCTAACACGCTACACAAATAATTTATTCTTTAATCAATGAAATTTGACAAAAAGCAGATTTTTCCAAAACAAAACAAAATAAAATCCAAACTGGTAAACATCAAATCGCAAATAGGTTACAAACTTACTTTAAAAATACTAACAAAAATTGACTGACAAGCCTCAACAAAGTAAACACTACAGTAAAAAATATATAAACAACAAAAGAAACCATTTTCAGTGGCAAATATGAAAAAATGAAAAAACAAGAAATCTCAAGATGCCTGTCAAGATGCCACTAAAATAGAATATATTTTGACTATATTTCTGAAATCACTTTCTAACATTTTAAAAATAATGCTTAAATGTATATAAAAATGGGCACTTCGTGGTGAAATGAACACATATTTTGAAAAACTAAGAACATCTCTTTGCTCCAACACTGCATAGAAAACTAATAATGGAACAAAACATTGTTCTGCTGCCTGAATCATCTATTACTGGTGTTTCAAGTACATGGCCTTTTAAAGAGATGAATTTAGATATTAACATTAGCATCAAAGGATAGGGTGATAATCTCAAAGTAAATATAATTGATTTTTAGTTTAATTATAAGGCTGAACAGATTTAAAAACTCTAAAGAGAACAATCTTGGGTGGCTAAAATCACTTTTGACTTCTGATTTTGTAAACTCACGATAACTTGTCTAGTTATAGAGTCTAACATAAAAAAGATTAGTCTTATTTCGCTCCCTTGAGTCATGTAAGCTCTGAAAATGTTAGTAATGGCTGACGGGCAGCCTTTCTTTTGTCACTCTGAAACTGAAGCAGTACATGAGATTTTTCTTCCAACTTTCTCAAAAATTACAAACAACTGTACAGAGCAGCCGAGTATGGAAACCAGTATTTCATGTTCTCTCAAGCTGGAACCCAACTCTGTCCCTGATCCTTATTTTTGCATATAGAGTAGTTGCATATTCAATCAAGAAAACAGGAGTATATAATAAATTTACCAAATATTTGGATAAACAGCTGTGTAAAACACCTCAACAAAATTTTCCACTAAAAATTCATCCAAATAAAGTACTAGTGTGAATACCAGCAATGCAGATTTTTTTTTAAAGAGCACCTTTCCTTTGAAGAGCTTAAGAAGTATCTAAATGGAATAGACCAGTGTCCCCCAATTAAGACCTTAGTACATGCACAATCCCATCCAATTCTTCCTAACTGATTAGTAAAGCTACATATTTGTCAGAAAACTCCTTAAGAGATAAGTAAACACTTTCTTTGGATAACACTGTTGTATTTAGGACTGCACCATATGGCTCATATTCTGGAAATATGCTACCACTAATATCAAATGCAATACATCGCAAACTTTTATGACTGTCCCTAAGTCATCTAAACAAAAGTCCAAAATGTGTGTAAGCACACTGGTTGGTAACATTCTTACTGAATTATGCCAAGGAGGAATAAAATCAAATTCGAACATGTGACCATAAAAACTAAGCATTCAGATACTGGCATAATCAGCACAAGTAATTATCCAACCTTTAAGTTTGGATATTTTGATATTGCACGCATTCAATTTAAAGCTTATCAAACTAAGGCAATGCATCCCCACTTCCTGGACTTCAAATTCATTTTAGATGACTTAAAAAATTGAGAGAAATTGAAAGCATCTTTCTAAAACTCCCTCCAGAAAGCAATTATGTCATACTTGAAAGAAAAACAAAACAAAATCAATGGGATATCAATTAATACCTTCAGGTCAACTTAACACATCTTAGCATTCAAGACTAAATTCAAGCCAGGGTAGGCTGCCAAATTTAAGGCAAAAGTCATCCTTATCTTTATGCATGAAGCTGCCAAATTCCTGGGCTTTTCTGCCGATTCTTTCAAGCAAAGGTCTACCCAATAAATACATTTTAAATACCAAGCTGAAAACAGACTCTAGAGCCTATTTCAATTCTGCATTGGTTATAGCTTTTACTATAATACATCATTAAAACTTATCTAGCTGATTGAGACAATCTATTAGTTAAGAACTCTTTGGAAACATCATAGGCAACGTATAAGAACATCCTTTAAAATATGGGTTTATTTTTCTGAATTAGGAGTTTTGCTTTTCTTCTGTCAAGGAGTCTTCTCTTTCTTTCCCTTCAAATTTTAAAGTTTAGAAAAAAATACCTCACAATACTTTGAGTACTAATTTCAATGATGGTGACACACAATTTGGACAGTTTAAGTAGTCTTGAAACTTTACCCAATGTGGCATAGAAAATGCTTTTAATTTTTTCAAAGTTAGAACAATTTCAAAGTACATTTAATTTGACTTGGAAGTGAGGCTTGACTTAGTCCATCCAAATTCTAACAATCAACGTCATTAGTATGAAATGAATAATAAATGAAGTAGAAGGTTTCATTTCTACGGAGACAAGTTGACACACAAAATCTAGATTAACATTTTCTACCTGAACTTAGAACTTATTTTGTTACAAAAAAATAATATATTTTATTTACTTGAACACTTGCTTTAAAAAGCTATGAATTCCTCTTTTATAAGAGTTATTAGTAGTTAAAACAACTCAACAAGTCAATTTCTACTCCAAAATACATTTATCTTTGGAAAGCAAGATAACAGTTGTACAAACAGTATATTAAGAGAACAATGCAGTGACCTGAAATATGGGTGAACACATTCACACACGAAAGTGTAAATATACAGAGTCATTCAAATACATACTTATAAAGAGAATGACAAAGTACCTAAAATAGCATTTTTATATATAAAAATTTCATATTAAAATATTGCTCATAATAAATAAGAGGTGATATTATGAATTCCACTTCCCTCTTAAAAACTATCTTTAGTTGTTAAGACTAAGGAGTTTGTTAATCTGCTGTTGGCTTGAAAGGTGAATTACATTAAAATGTTTAATAAAATGACACTGCAACAGTAATATTTAAGTAGTCACATGTGATAAAAGTTAGGGAAGGGCATTTAGTACTTAGGGAAAAAAATTCCCAAAATGGACCAAAATGATTAACCCTAGAAGACTAGAGTATCATGATCTACCTTATTTGACAAAGATGTTGAATACTGCCTTAGGCTTTGCCAATTTAATGACCATTAAAAAAATGAACTATAACGTTCTTCAAACTTCTACAAAGTTTGCATGCCTTGCAGACCAATAAAGGGTAGGGCACACAAAGTAAGTGTAAGTTTAGCTCAGTTGTTTATGGGTAGGTGTGACTTCATTCCTGCTCGCCCCACTTGCAGACATGGCAATTTGGAATAGTTCTTGAGAAGCTGTTCGATGGCCACATGGCGGACATGAAGCTCGGAAGCCAAAGAATCTTTTTCTTGCACTTGATGTGTTAACTCTTCAAAAACTTCTGAAAGTTAAAAATTTCACTTTTTAGTACACAGAAAGTGAATACTTACATTTGTACTATGCTAACTGAAACAAATGCACTGAGTAAATTTTCACAACGAAATTGATTTGACACCAAGGAAATGGTTGTGTTACTCACATAGTCTATCAGTTCGGACCACCATAGGAAGTCTGAATTTTACCCAGCCAACTGGACTATCACATCCCTATTCTCCATCAAGTCAAAAGCAACGACTACAGCGATGCACAAGAAACAGTGGTTGCCGCTACAGTGGAGCCACTTTTCTCATTAGAGTCTATAAACAGTTCAATTAATATTTGATATGACTTATGGATAAGAAGTGCCCATTAGTATTTCGGTCTAGAAACCTGTCTAAGATGCTTTAGAATCAGACGACCGGGATTTTTGAATTCTTGCTCTGATTCTTATGAGTCTCAAGCAAGTAACTTATATTTTCTGTTTTAGTTTCCTCTTATGTATGACATTGATAATATTAGTAAACACTTTACAGGGTTACTATAAGAATTAAATGAGATCATACTTAAAAAGTACACAGAGTAAGTACTTGCTAAGTTTAAGTTGCAATTACTATTATTACTTATTATTTATACTATTCTAAGAGGCTGTGCAGTCAAGAAAGACTTTGGGGCCTGAATCCTTGATCTGCTACTGACTGGATGCAGGATCTTTGTAAGCAACTTAATGTCTCTTGAGTAGCAGTTTCCTCATTTAAATGGGAATTAACTGTAAAGAAAGAAAATGAAGCTGGGCTCGGTGGCTCAGCCTGTAATCCCGCGCCTTTGGGAGGCTGAGGTGAGTGAATTGCCTGAGCCCGCGGGTTCAAGACCCGCCTGGGTAGCGAGATCTCATCTCTACAATAAATCAAAAAAATCAGCCGGGCGTGGTAGCACATGCCTGTAATTCTGGCTACTTGGAAGGCTGAGGTGGAAGGATCGCCGGAGCCCAGCAGGTAGAGGCTGCGGTGGCCGGGAGCGGCCACTGCACTCCAGTCTGGGCGACAGAGTGAGACTCCAACTCAAAAAAACAAAAGAAAGAAAATGAGACAACTAGAGAATTTAAGTATTAACGGTTAGTGGTTGCATTATACTTGATGATGCTAAAGAATTACTAGTTTTTTTTTAAGGTGTAAAAAATAAGGTTGTGATTGTTTTTATGTTTCGTTTGTTTGTTTTTTGAGTTGAAGTCTCACTCTGTCACCCAGGCTGGAGTGCAGTGGTACGCTCACGGCCACCACAGCTTCAGCCCACTGGGCTCAGGCTATCCTTCCAAGTAGCTGGAACTACAGGAACGCACCAGCATTTCTGGCTAACTTTTTGATTTATTGTAGAGATGAGGTTTTGCCAAATTACCCAGGCTGGTCTTGAACCCTTGGACTCAGGCAATCTAGCCCCGGCCTCCCAAAGTGCTGGATTACAGGAATGAGTTGGGATTCTGAAAACCCCAACAGGTTCAAATATCTCATTTTCAAATTGAAATACAGATGAAGCCCATGGTACCCCATCATTAATGATTTTCTGCATCAAAATTTTCACATGCTAAAAGGCAGTGGAAGACTGATTCTTACCCTGGATTTGCTGTTGCAGCTTTGCATTCAGTTGCTCTACCTCACCAAGAGTCATCAAATTCACTGAAACATGAAAATATATTAACTGTCACCAAAACAACCTGGGAAAAGAAGCTGCTTACATCATTAGCACAATATTCCATTTTTAAAAATTTGCAATTATCTGACAAAATATAACATTCAGCAGCTCTCTAAGATTCATCTACTAGTGGTTTTAGTGTGGGGCAGAAGATTTCAAATTCTGACCACAAGTCACAGTCAAAAACATATTTTGGGTCACTGTTGGTATACTATCACCTTCCATTCCACGTGAAATTACCAAAAAATACTTAGCAGTAGGTCCAATGAATTGGGACATCTCCCACACTGTTTCAGTTTTCAAAAAGTGTTAGTTCCTATTCACTAAGTTGACTTTGATTAAGCTTATACAGTTTATGACCTGCAGTTTGAAAAATCAATTTGTCTATCTTATTATACAACCTTAGATGATTCACATGCAGAATCGAGAAGTTGTGTAAAAACATACCAGAGGTTCCTTCTGGCTCTAAAATCACTTGACTGCAAGTCAATTAAAATTACCTCAGCTTTTGAGTTGTTGTGAAATAAATGCAGACAGAATGAGTCACTTTTTCTAGCATTAAAATAAGTGCACATTATTACCTTTGTCCTTTAGTAAAATGTCAGATTTTTGCTTTTAAAATACCACCCCATCAATTAGTCTTGTAGGAATTAGCAACGTGACAATGTGTATTAGCCAATGGTCAAGGCTGTACTTCTAATCCATATGAGGCCTGAATTTTTCAATTCATAGTTTGCTGATTTCATCCAGTGTAATCATTTTAAATGGCAAAACAAACACGGGACTGCTAAACTTCAATGCTTAGGACATACTCAGGAGTATTCCAGAGAATGCATAGAGAATGCTAGGACATTTCATTTTGGTTAAGGTGAACCTGTCATTTAAATACTATGTTTATCAAATCTATTACTCTACATCAAAATTCTTGACATATCACATACACATAAAAAATGTGAAAAGAAACCCAAACCACCGAACTTTTACTTTTCCCCCCACTTTACTTACATTCCTCTTTGCTGTAATGTGGATGCTGGGTCTGGACATTAGCCTCTGGACTAGAGATTGTCTCTTCTTTTTTCTGTGCCTGGTTGTGACTACGAGACCACAATACACTGCTATGACACAAAGTGGCACCTGAATCTTGTAACATAGCAAGTCCAAAGTCTGTATTTTCCCTCTGCTCCAAAATTCTTTGTGTGCAGTTTGAAATGACACCTGTACTTCCACCTATCCATTTTGCAGAATACTTTGGTACTTGGGAGTCAAACTGCGGAAGTAGTTTTTTATCTGGTTTGTGCCTGAAATTAAACAGGTGATGCTGGGTGTTCTTAGAACATTCGGAATCTGAATCCAGATCCTTATTTTGTGCATACTGTACAATCCAGTTTATCTTCTTACTTAAAATGGTTTTAACTTCTTCATAAGTACTTTTTGAAAGCTTAGATCGAGGGCAACCTTGGTTTGCAATTAAATGGTATTTTTCAAAGCAGTCTTTATGGCCTCGTAATGATCTGGTGTGCAAGAGATTAGATTTTGGTACCCCTATAGAAAAAAAAAAAAAAACAACCAAAGTCTTGAGAAAATTTTGTTTTCTACAGGTCACCTTAAGAATATAAAAATCTTAGTAAATTTCAGAGTCCCTGACAGTTTGTAAATTCGAGGAAAAATGCTAAAGAATATCTGTATTTAAAAAAAAGAGTATCAGTATTAATAGAAAACATGGCCTAATAATTTCTGCTTCAATTTAACCATACATTCAGTAATAGTAAATTGTTATGAATAGCAAATCCTTTCTACAAACTTAATTATTCAATTTTAATCTTGGTCCAGAGACATATTATTGCACACAACATGAAAAAATACTACTAAACCCAGAAATTTACCTTTATGGATTCTTGGCCTTTACATTACAGTGTTTTCCTCACTATCCCCTAAAGCACACACTTGAAAAATTTCTATTATAAGGTTCAATGACAGAACTCGAGTTTTTTCTCCAGCAAAAACACAGTAAATTATGTTGTGAAATTATTAGTTATGGTTTTATTGGAGAAAGATAAACCAGAACCAGAAAAATACATACTGATAAAAGCCCTGAAAAGTCAATGATTTATGTTTTGTTTATATTTTTGTTTTTAAAAATGGAAGCATCTAACATTTTTCATATTTCCATTTTATACATACTAAAACTTCATCAAAGTAATTTTAAATTCTAGAAATAACAGATTACATACAATTATTTACCCTCTCCCTTGAGGCTGGAGTGTAGTGGCACAATCACAGCTCACTGCAACTTCGACCTCCTGGGCCCAGGCAATCCTTCTACCTCAGCCTCCCAAAGTCCTGGGATTACAGGTGTGAACCACCATGCCCAGCCTAATTATTTTTCCTATAGCAATAAACTCAATCTGCCAAGATACAAGAGCCAGTATAATTCCTCAACTCACTATTCACTATGTATTTTAAGCAGTGGAAAAAAATTCATATTACACTTTTATATTTCCTAACTTCTCAGTAGAGCTTAAGTATGCTACCTCAATTGTTTTTTAAACTGTAGAACATTTTCAAAAATATATAATACATTTCAAAATACAGAATACATTCATACATTCAAACTCTATTATTAAAGTCAAATAGCACTGCTTTTATATTGAAGGTGAATCAGGGAAGTAGAGCTGAAAATTTAGGCCTGCCAGAACTAACTAGTCTAAATCTGCTTAGCTTTTTAAACAAAGTCAGTCAGGTATTAGGTTAAAAAATTTTTTTTAGCTGATTCAACAGAAAAAAATACATTCTTCATTTAACCTTTGCTTTAAAAATTGAAATCAGCAACTTTAACAAGCTCTGGCTAATAGTAAGATAATGAAGTACCTGTACCTTAATGGTGTGAAATTCAGTATTAATGTACTTGGTAATATTAATTGTTCACCCCCCCCCAAAAAGCCATAGCATCAGTCAATGGTGGGACTTGGCAAGATCACCAAAATCAAGTGTTAAATCGATTATCAATTCCTTCAAAAGTTACTATAAGCTATGTGAGCATATTTCTAGAACACCAATATTGTAAACATATGTGAACAACTGTTCTCATGAGTTAAACTCAAATATCTAAGCCTTGTTTCTTCCACTAAGCACAAAGTTTGTTTGAAACAAACACAATGTCTCACTCTGTCACTCAGACTGGGGTGCAGTGGCGCATTCATGGCTCACGGCAGTCTCGGCCTCTTGGGCTCAGGTGATCCTTCCACCTCAGCCTCTCAAGCAACTGGGACTACAGGTGTGTGCCATCACGCCTGGATAATTTTTTATTTTTTGTAGTGGAGATCGCACTATGCTGCTTAGGCTGGTCTCGAACTCCTGGGCTCAAGCAATCCTCCTGCCTCAGCCTCCCAAAGTGCTGGGATTATACGCCTGAGTCACCTTGCGCAGCCTTCACATACATGTATCATTTTGCTACTTGTACTGCAACTGTGCATATGTATATATTTCGACCAGCTATTGTCTGATTGGGTCAAATTTTCACCAATATTAGGATACTTAAATGTGAATCTCAAAGGTTCACATGATTAACAGACCATCTTCAAGGCTGGGTAAATTAACATAAAAGAAGTTCATAAGCCTTCCTTATTAAAACAAAAATATCAAAAGCTTCATTACATGTTTTCATCATAAATAAGACAAAAAGATAGTTACCACAAGTTATATGCCAAATAAAAAGTTTCATTCTGCTGATTGATTCCAATACATACTTTCCTGGAGAACACAGGGAGGCAGAGAGAACTTGCAACCTGCTTACTTTACTAACTGAAAAATTTATTCAAGAGCTTCCCTATTCTCTACAAACTCTTTGAGGTATTCTTGCCAAAAGATGGCTAGCTAGTCCCTCAAAAGAGTAAATAGTCTCCTTCTCAGTCTACTGCCACAGCTCTGATAAACGTAGCAATGATACAGCTAAATCTGAATACACTAAATTTTAAGTTTCTCCTTCAATTTGTATGAAAGGAAATACTTTACCATATAAAAAAGTTCTAAACTAGGCTAGAGAAAGTAGTTAACATTTACTGTTAAATTTTGTGGATTTTTTAGTACTTATAAAGAAACCTCAGAAGCTGTACTGAACCAAGATAAAAAAATTATATAAAACAATGAATTTCCTAATGTACTCTAACATTTCAACAATAGGTCAATATAATAGATATTCAAAAAATGTGAAATTTTAAAGTTAAATATCTTTTAATACAATGTTTCTTCTACATGATTCCTTCTCCAGAAATAATTTTTTAATCTTTACTTAAATCCCCAAATCAACAATAGGAATCAAGATAAGCACAAGATTATATGCATAAGTAATCTGCTGAGATAAACAGCAGATCACAGAACTTACAACACTCAATTTACTGTGAAAATACATCAATGCAAAGTAAATTTCAATTTCAGACATTCAGGTAAAAAATACCCTATAAAAGACATTTAAAAAGTGTCATGGGCAAGAAGAGTTCTGAATACATATCTAGTATAGCCTTCCACTGGACATTTCCACCAAAATGTCCTTATGGGCTCCTCAGACTCCCCTTGACTACCCAAACTCCTTTCCCTCACTCTCATCACTCAAGTCACAAACCCTTTTTTCTTCACTGAATCAGCTCAAGGAAGAAACCTGAGTGCCCTTCTTGAAAGCGCCTCACCCCCCTCCCCCCAGTCCCAGATGTTTTGCTGTCCATCTTCTTTTTTTTTTTTTGAGTTGGAGTCTCACTCGGTCACCCAGACAGGAGTGCAGTGGCTGCTCCTGGCCACCGCGGCCTCAACCTGCTGGGCTCCGGCGATCCTTCCGCCTCAGCCTTCTGAGTAGCCGGAACTACAGGCGCGCGCGCTACCACACTCAGCTGATTTCTTGATGTATTGTAGAGATGAGGTCTCGCTGCCCAGGCGGGTCTCGAACCAGCGGGCTTAGGCAATCCACTCACCTCAGCCTCCCAAAGGCGCGGGGTTATAGGCTGAGCCACCGAGCTCGGCTTGCTGTCCATCTCAATAGATCTCTTTTCTCCCACAAAATCTGGCACCTACAACATCTTAAATATTTCTGCTTTACTCCGGTATCACTCCCACTACAAATGTGGGTTGTCATCATCACCACCATCAACACCACCTTCTGTCTCATTTTCTCAAAGAAGTCTTCTCTAACCAATACATCTGGGTTAGTTACTACACCAGATTTTTCAATTGCTTCTTTGCTACTGGTATCTCCTGATGGAATCTAAGTTTGGTGAAAAAGGTCATATATCAGAAAAGTAAAGACTCCATAAAAGGAATCTTACTCATACATCTTCAGTGTTATAATGCCCGGCACATAGTAGGTACTCAAGAAAAAATAGTTAAATGCACAGATAAATTAAAACTACATTAAAAACAAAAACAAACCAGTTATCATCCAAGATCTACTGCAATGCAGTTTTGCCTATCCTAGCAAGGGAATCAGGATGTGAAGTTCTGTCAGGCTGCTCAGAGGATAATTAAAGGCATCTTTCAGTGAATACTCCTATATTTGGTGTAACAGGCTGTTAGTTTAAGAAACTGATAATGGCACTGATACAGAAACGGCTTTCCTGTGGCATCATTCAATCAGCCAAGGAAGATAATAAATTTCTACTCAGTTATTTTTTTTAAATAGACATTTACATACAGTAAATATATAAGAAGGCTGTTTGATATAAACTGTACCATCTAGATCTGTACCTCCACTTTCTTTAGCTAAACTTTTAAAACCTGATTGAGTGTTTTAAAATTCCATTTGAGATATTTTTACAAATATACTTTATAATATCCCTTACAGTACCTGATCTCAAACCAGACAAAGTGAGGACAAAAGGCCTAAACTTTAACTGTATAATGTACACTCGTATACCTAATCCTGAATTGTACCCACACATCGTTAAAAAAGAAAAAACCACTTACAATAGCAGAGAAAAGAAAAAAATTATACACTGACTTCACACATCTGAAAAAATTACTTTTTAAAACAAAAAAGAATGAATAGACCACTAAATTTGTATCACACTATGCATGTCATTTTATAAAATCTTGAAGTGTTTATGTTTTTTCCACCTCATCAGTTCAAATTAATATAGGAGGAACAACCATTGTTATTATCAGAGATCTCAGTGAGTTTCCTAACCGACTTTTCAGTTTTTTTTTCTTTTTTTGAGTTGGAGTCTCACTCTGTCGCCCAGACTGGAGTGCAGTGGCCGCTCCTGGCCACCACAGCCTCAACCTGCTGGGTTCCAGTGATCCTTCCCCCTCAGCCTTCCAAGTAGCTGGAATTATAGGCACGCTACCACACCCGGCTAATTTTTTTATTTATTGTAGAGATGAGGTCTCACCAAGTTGCCCAGGTGGGTCTTGAACCCAAGGGGTCAGGCGATCCACTCACCTCAGCCTCCCAAGGCGCGGGATTACAGGCTGAGCCACCAAGCCCTGCTGACTTTTCAGTTTTAATTGCATTTATAAGTGTAAACAGCTCTGAGAATTAATTTGTGTCCTAAGTAGTTTTTGAAAGGGAATGAATCTAAATGCAATGAAATGAGTTTATATTTTTGAGAAGCCAAGTTATAAGAATTTCTATACCAGTTCAACAAAGATTGCACTATAATTTCCTTGCTAATAAAAATTCTGAAGGCCAATGTAACTGACATCACATTATGAAGTCTTTAAAACATTCTTCAAGGATGTCCATGTCACTTGTTTTGTCATAAAGTCATTATTATTAGAGAATCAAGACCTTAACTGACAACAATTGTTAATTTTATTTTGAGTTTTTTTTTTGTTGTTGTTAATTTTATTTAATTTTTAAGTATGAGTTTCTTCTGGACAGAGGCTGTTCAAAAATTTATACATATTCTATAAATAGTGGCATTTAAAAAAGTTAAGCTGTCCCTATCCAACAGTTTTCTTTTTATTTTCTCTTTTCCCACTTTTATCCCTGACTACTTCTACCATTCTGCAGTATGTTGAAAACCCTCCCACTAATCCATCTGGCATGCTATCCCTACTTCTATTCTTTAACTTCCTCTTTAAGAAAAATCAATTTGCTTTTGAGCTGGATTAAAAAAATGTGGTACATATATACAATGGAATATTATGCAGCCATAAAGAAAGACAAACATATGGACTTTGCAGCAACTTGGATGGATTTAAAGTTGATCATACTCAGTGATCTATCACAGAAACAAAGAACAGAGTACCGTATGTTCTCACTCATAAGCAGACCTTGAACAATTATCATAATACTATAAGAAAGGGATTGGCAGTAATGGAAACTGCCGGGGGACAGAGGGGCACACCTCATCAACAAGGGTACCTGTATAATCACCGTTTGTATACTTAACACTGAATTGTACCCCACATCTTTAAAATAAAAAATTGTAAAAAAAAAAGATCAATTTGCTTTAAGAAAACTTGATTAAGCCTATAAAAGAGCAAAAGCTTCTCAAAATAGAAGTGTATCTCTAGATACCACTGTTCCTCTTCAAAAAAAAAGAGGGTATTTCGATAATCATATTAAATCTGCCTAAGTTTTTTTTTTCCTAACAAAGATACTCCAAATGGCACTAAAAAGTCATAAGTACCACGATACTAAAAAAAAGTTTGACTGCATGTCTCATTATCCTCTTGGAGAAAACCTTAGTTATGAGTTGGTGGTAGAACATAAGCTAAACAATTTTTTCCTGAGGACTTACCAGCTGGTCCTGTCAAACTGCACTGTTCCAGCTGTTTACTGTGATGCTGTGTGGTTTTATACTTCATGCATTCTTCATTCATACCACCTGACTGCATTATGTACACTTAGTTGCTGCCATTAGACTTCCTTTTGATTCTAATTATACATTTCATTTCCAAGTCGAAGGAATGGCTTTATATAATTTGGTGCTCCATAGGGAGAGCAAATCTACTATAACCAGTAGTTGGATGTACAGTTGTAATACACACGCATCACATCAGTAGGAGACTAGAAAGCACTAAGAGCTCAAGCACTCAACTTTTACTCTAAATTTAGAGCAGAATTAGGGAACTGGCAGTATGGGTTTTCCCATTTGTAGGTTTGTGTGTTCTTTACACACAAACCTACAAATGGGAAAAATGTTTAAAAAAAGACAAGGATAATTAAGTTATGATTTAAGTTCCAGGCTGTTATTGTTAACATGTTATGAAAACTTTTTTTTTTCTCTTTTGTTTTTTTGGAGTCAGAGTCTCACTCTGTTGCTCAGGCTGGAGTGCAGTGGCCGCTCCTGGGCACTGCAGCCTCGACCTGCTGGGCTCCGGCGATCCTTCAACCTCAGCCTGCCAAGTAGCTGGAACTACAGAGGCGCGCTGTAATTTTTTGATTTATTGTAGAGATGAGGTCTCACCAAGTTGCCGAGGCGGGTCTCGATCCCGCAGGCTCAAGTAATCCACTCACCTCGGCCTCCCAAAGTGCTGGGATTACAGACTGAGCCACCAAGGCTGGCCTAGTTTTTGATTTATTATAGAGACAGGTCTCATCAAGTTGCCCGGGCGGGTCTTGAACCCTCAGGCTCAGGCAATGCTCTTGCCTTGGCCTCCCAAAGTGTTGGGATCACAGGCTGAGCCACCAAGCCCTGCTGTTGTGAAAAACTTTAAGCATACTGCCTTCAAACATGATAAACATTTGCATAACGATTCATGCAGTATTGCTTTGAAATGTTTTCCATGGAGGATTATATTTTGCTTAGCTTAAATAATTTTCCACAATTTAAGGTATTTTTCTTTTTGTGATGATCTTATCTTGATTGCTAAGGAGAAAAAGTACCTGCATATGTATGTGATACCCATATTAAGTAATAATAATCTAGTGCTTCTTTAAGCAGGTGTTAACCATAAAAATGGGAAAATGGTCAATTCTGTCTTATAAGAAAGATGGAAAGGGTTAAAACGTTACTTCTTTGTTTCTGAGGAGTGGATAACCATATCTGATAAAAGGAATAAAGGAAAAGCCCTAAAAGGAGAGGTGGCATACCCAGACTGAAGGCTGGAACCATACTGCAGACAAGTTTTGTTTAGCATACAAATGTGAGAAAATTAGAAACACATACAGTTTTCAATTTCCTGGTTCTCTTGCATGAACCTTGCAGGCCCTAAAGTCATGAAAGGTCACCTGTACTATACTGAGTCTATGAACTGACATGCATCTCAATTGCTGCTTTAACACACCATTTAACTAGAATACTATGCATGTGATGAACAAGCAGAAGCCAAGTCGTGATTCAAGAAGAGCTATTATGTCTATTGCTAATCACTGCCACTTGGTGGGAGGATGCTTGGATTGCCTATTCTGTCAGGAAACTAAGGTAGAAGATTAGACCAAAGTTGGGAAGGAAGGATGAGAAACTGAAGTATCTACTTCCTTCCTAAACCCACAATAGGATAGGCTTCTACCTTGTGGAAGTGTTTATCAGTTGTCCTACGTGCCTTACAGAATATGGAGATAAAGACTGCCTAACTCCTTTCCCCTCATGCCTTTAGCTAACTCAGGAACCACTTAAATGACTAAATACAGTCTGCCATGTTCAAGTACCCAACATACTGTTTAAGAATAAAAGGTCTTATAGTTGCTTATTTCTGCGTTGGTAGCAGATAGAATTACTGGCAACCAAACAAAGGCAATACACAGATGGGTTCAGCAACCTGCT
Organism: Carlito syrichta; assembly: GCF_000164805.1. Lineage (NCBI taxonomy): Eukaryota > Metazoa > Chordata > Mammalia > Primates > Tarsiidae > Carlito > Carlito syrichta. Next base: position 381,149 of record NW_007259562.1, on the reverse strand, counting down.
TTCCCACATTCTGAGAAATTTCTGCCCTAAAGACAGATATATTAACAAGTGGTCTTTAGACAGATTTCAGCTGAGAGATGTTTATGCCATTTTAAAGTTTTTGTGCGTCTAAGAGAAGAATTAAGCAGTCAAAGCAGCTTAATCTAACAAATAAATTTCTTTCTTTTTTTTTTAGAAAGCAGGATTGAGAGGACAGAAAAGCCCCCACAGTGGGAAGGGACCTGCAGGAGTTGCCCACAAAAAAATTTCAAGGACAAATTTCAGTGAGCTAAGAGTTCAGAGAGATAATGTTAAAAGATAAACCTCAACCTCAACCAAGAAAAGTCATAGTAGAACAGAGCTCTTTTATTGATAAGATATATACACTGCAAATGACTTGCCAAAAAAGAAAACCTCTCAGTGAATTCTAGTTTTTCATTCTAACATTTGGAAAGTTGGGGAAACACACCTACATAACAACTGTTTACTGCTAAAAGGGTACCAAAAAAAGCAACCCACACTCAATTCTACTCCCTAATTTAGTTACCTGCCTTTTAACAGCAATGCCCAATAGCACTTTCTATGACAACGGACAGGTTCTATATCTGAGCTATCTAATATGGTAGCTACAAGTGACTATTGAGCATTTGAAATGCAGCTAGTATGACTGAAGATCTAAAGTTTTAACTTAATTGTAATTAATTCTGATTTAAATGAACACACTAAGGTTAGGCTACTGAATTGGACTGGGCAGCTTGTCCACAGCTGACTAAGCAAAAGGACACTTGGAAAGAGAACATGGATAGAACCAAGCATCAATCCTTTTGAAACCTTGCTAACGTATTAATATGGGATATTAAGCTCACGGTAGCACAATATAAAGAGTTAAATTTGTTTTTATAATACATTATAATTTAATTTAAACTATAAACTTTAAACTATATTTAAAGTTTATTTAAACTATAAAATTTAAACTATAATTTTTAAGTTGGTGCAACCAATTAAAGTTACATTATAAAGTTTAAAGCCAAGAATCCAATTGACCCAAGCAGCCCTCTAACCCTCCACTAGTTCCATTTTCCCCTAAAGGGCTTTAACTGAAAGCACTGACATGTATTCTAAAAAAAAGTTTGTGCATGAAATTGTCATAACAGACTCCTAAAAAGCCACTTAACTATAATATGATTGAGCTATCAGTTCTAAATATCCACCTACACACAGCATATATGAAGACATCAACTTCCAGCAAAACAAAAACAAATGTTTCTTTTTTTTTTTTTTGGAGTTGGAGTCTCACTCTGTCACCCAGATTGGAGTGCAGTGGCATGCTCCCGGCCACCGCAGCCTTGACTCGCTGGGCTCCAGCGATCCTTCTGCCTCAGCCTTCCAAGTAGCCAGGAACTACAAGCGCGCGCTACCACGCTCAGTTTATTTTTTATTTATTGTAGAGATGAGGTCTTGCCAAGTTGCCTGGGTGGGTCTCGAACCCATGGACTCAGGCAATTCACTTGCCTCAGACTCCCAAAGCGCTGGGATTACAGGCTGAGTCACCGAGCCCGGCAACACAAGTTTCTTAATGTTAGGTTTTTAAGATAAATGTTACTCAAACAAAAAATTGCCTTTAAAAAAAAGCCTTCATCAAAATAACCAGACGAATGGGGGCATACCATCATGACAAAGCAAATTTAGGGTCTGAAGGCAAGAAATATGATAACTCAATCTCTTTGTACTTCGTCTCCTAAACTGCTATCTGCCCTGTTAAGAAACTGATCTATTTTCTTACAAATAAGAAAAATAAAACGAAAAGCTGACCTACAACTATATATAAAACATCAGTTTTTCAACTCAACTTCTTTGCATATATCTGAATCAATGATTCTAAAATTCTAGTTAACTATTCCTTAAATAAATGTTTTATAACAGCATTAAAAAAATAAAGATATACCAGCTAATGAATTTGAGGCATTTTAAATTCAATTACCACTAGAGGTAATAAACAGTAAAAATTAAGGTTGACTTGAGAAACAATCACTGCAACTAACCAACTATTTGATAAGAAAAAACTAAAGCTGAAAACCAAAAATAACTGATTATATCACAGAATGCTATAAGATGTAAGAGATTAGATTTCAAAACAATGTGAACTACAAATACGTGGTATTATACCAATATACATCTTAGCTGATCTATACTTCAATCATATCCCTACCAGCATTTCTCTTAATGATACTACTATACACATAGACAAGGATAGGAAACTATTGTTAGGGTAACAACATATTTATTTATATTAATTTACTTATATGAATTCTATCTCAAGTTAGAGTTACTATCCTTAAATACTGGGGCTATCTGTCATAATTGCATCATAGTGACTCAACAGTAGAAATAGCCTTGATTTAGAAAAAGGGGTTAGAAAATTAAGACATGATAAAATTTTTCCGTAACGAAACCAAAAGTTTTTTTACATAAAAATGTTGGTTGCTACATCATGTGTATAACCTGACTTCATCTTTTATTTTTACACATATTTTTAAGAACAGGTCTCACTCTGTTGCCCAGGCTGGAGTGCAGTGGCACAATCACCATTCACTGCTGGGCTCAAGCAATCCTCCTTCCTCAGTCTCCAGAGTAGTTAAGACTACAGGCGTGTGCCACCACACCTGGCTAATCTTTTTTTTTTTTTCGTAGAGATGGGGTCTTGCTATACTGCCCAGGCTGGTCTTGTGCTCAAGAAATCCCCTGCCTTCACTTCTCAAAGTGCTGGGATTATAGGTGTGAACCACCACATCCAGTGCAGGGCATGATCACAGCTCACTACATCCTTGAACTCCTAGGTTCAGCCTCCCAAGTAGCTGGGACTATAGGCACCTGCCACCATGGCTAGGTAATTTTTTTTTTTTAAAGAGAAGAGGTCTCGCCAAGTTGCCCAGGCTGATCTCGAACCCCTGGGCTTAGGCAATTCTCTCACCTCCGCCTCCCCAAGTGCTGGGATTAGGCATGAGCTACCACACCTGGTTGATAAATATTTTATAGAGACTAGGTCTTGCTATATTGCCCAGGCTGGTCTCCAATTCCTGGGCTCAAGCAATCCTCCCACTTCAGCCTTCCAAAGGGCTGAGATTACAGGTGTGTGCTACGGTGCCTGGCCTTGATTTCATTTTTTAAACACAAATTGTTTAAACACAAAAATATTTTAAAAACACATTTACCCTGTCACCACATGCCCTACTGCAGAAGATTTAGAATAACACACCAAAAAATATTAAGAGATTAGTAACAGGTGGAATTATGAATCTTAAACATCTTTTTGCTTCCTGTATTCTGATTTTTCTTATAATAGGCATAATATATTTTTCATTGAAAAAAACACTTTATTTTGGGAAAAACAAAATCTTTTATCCTTTTAAGTAATAAAAATTGAAAACATTAAACAAAATCCTTGTAAAGAAATATATTTTAATTTGGGAAAGAATATAATGTTCTTTAGTCTAAGACAAATTAGATTTCAGGTATTATACTGCATGTTCTAATGAACTAAGTGAATTAAAAAAGATTAAGATACTAAAACAGTAAAAGATATGCAGTCCCAAAGCATTCTAAAATTCTGATTTTCTTTTTTTTTTAGATGGTAAGAATCTTCTGGGCCATTCTTTTGTTAAGCCTTGGCCCTGCCATGCTGAGTTCTGGCTGGGCCATGTTTTCCTAAGCTTTGACCCCCTCCCCTACCCTGGGGAGGTGAATCACCTCTCTCTCTTTCTCCAATTTACTTTCTAAATAAATTATATTTTCCAATTAAAAAAAAAGGATTTTCTTAGGCTAATGATGTATCTAGCAAAGAAAAGTAGTTAATACTAAAATGGAAGTAACTCCCTTCCCCCAAAGTAAAATCACAACCACAGTAGACTTTTGTCTGGTGATCCTTGTTGAAGAACCAAAGACTGCAAAGGGAGTGGAGGGATATCTTTAAAATAAGCAGAATCTATATCACTGATTGAAGAAAAACAAAGAAAACAAAACAACTGTGGTGAAAGGATTTGGTAACAGCAGCTACGTGAAGAAATAAAGGAAGCTAGCGCAGAAAACCCCACTGAAAACCACACCGCAAAAAGGTCAATTCAGGATAATTTCCAACCTCCTCAATGTACACAGAACACTAAATCATTGTTAATGGAGAAGCTGCATAACATACAAATCAATCACAGCAATATCTTCAGCAGTATCTCATTTTTTTCAGATGAAAATAAAACCCTCTAATATTTCAATTTAAATACTAACATTTGCATCACATGTTACATTTTCCTGTATTTATACAGAGTTCCTATATTGATCATTGTCCTCACCCTGTTGCCCCATCTTGTTACATTAGCAATAATGTTATTTATTATGTACTCCAAAAGTCAGGCAGTCGCATCTAAAAGGAAGAAAAGTAAATGATGTTCAGGACAGACAGCACTAGATAAGCAAGAGCAAAGAAGGGATACAGAAAGAACGGGAGGAACTAAGGGAGGAAGGTCATGACTGGCAGAGTGCCCTGGGGGTAATAAAAGATGAAAGGGGCCAGATAAACAGGTACCTGGGCATGAGACGTCTTACATGCCTAACTAGAACAAAATGGCAGAAATTCATCCAAGAGTTATAAGAAAATGAATGGCACGATCAGATATACTTTAATGACCCTTCTGGTGGTCCTGAGGAAGAAGAGCTGAAAGTGTGGAGTAGGGCTGGGGGAGAGGGTTTAAGTAACATAGGTAAGAAGAAATAATAGCCTGGACTAAGGCATAGCAGAGAAAATGACAAGTAGCGACTAGAATGGAGAATCAGCAGGACTGAGAGACAGACGATGGTGGGTGGGAGGACAGTATTGAGGGTGACACACCTGCTGACAGCCCACAGCCCGATCTGCCTTTGCAAACTGGAAAACCATCCCTGACAGGGCACACAGTAGAGCTTAGGCTAGTTCCAGTCCTAACTCATCACTGCACCTACACAGCTCCATATGACAACTCCCTAACGACCTGGTTCTTGGATCACCTGCATAAGAGTCAACCGGAATTCCTGTAAAAAAGGCAAATTGCTAGACTCAACCCTGGACCTCCAGTCAGTCAATCAAAATCTCTAGGAGATGGAGCCTGGAGTTCCTGTGAACTAAGGGTGAAGGAAATAGAAAATGCATATGCACATGGAAGGAGACAAACTTAGTTCAAGAAACTTAAGCTGAATACACCTGTAGAATATATACAAAGGGAGCTCCAGAAGGTAGGATAGATAAGTCTGGTCCTTAGAATAAAGTTTTGGGCTGGTGAGGTAAGTTTGTGGAGTTCCAGCTACTTTACCAGCTTACAGTGGTATAGAAGCCATGGTAGAAAACAAAACAAAACAAAACAAACACATAAGTGCAGTATGAGCAGACAGACAAAAACAGAATTCCAAGGGTGACCTATAGTAGGTAATGAACCTCAGAAAATGAAAAAAAAGTGGGTGGAATAAGAGGCCAGGATCCAGGGAGTTGAGCATTTCAATTTCAAGAAAGAGGGAAATTTTAAGTCAGACTTTGAAAAGTGCAAGGACATGAAACTGTATATTGCATTGATAGCCAGGAGTTCACTGGTGAAAGCAAAAGAGGCTGGCAAATTAGAAGGGGTTGAAGAACAAGTGGGAGAAGAGAAAGAAGAGACCCTGAATTAATACTCTTTCAAGAACTGTGTTTTAAGGGAAGGAGAGAAAAGGTTTTTTCCCTTTCTTTTAAATACAGGAGACATGAGTATTTCTGCTACTCCAATCATTCTTTTGGTCAATCTGCCAGGTTATGCAGAAGTTAACTGTAGGCTGGCAAGCTGGTGAGTCAGTAGAAAGTAAAACAAATGGAGGAGAGGGTAAATAGATAAACTCAGAAGAGTGGGAGGTAGAAAAGGCAGAGGCTGAAGAAGCATGAAATTAGACTTTCATATTCAGTCTCAATTATGAGTTTTTAATTTCTTTCCCTAGATACTATGACTGATATTTATCTAATACATTTCGTTCATAAATATGCTGGTAACTTAAAGCTGACTTTTCTGGAGAACGTTCTGATATGTAGGAATCATATTTTATCTACACTGTATTTATTCTACTTTGTAGTAGAAATACAGCTAAAAGGTTGATCATAATGAACTGAAAATCACCTGTTTTGCCAAATTAACATGGTCAAAATTATAAAGGATACTTTAATTATACATAATAGAAATGTTCTCAGGGTAAATACTAAGAAGCAATGTTTTAAGAATATAAGAAATTTAAAATATTTTTCATTGTCCAAAATATTTAAAGACGCTAAAGATTCTCTTTTATATTATTAAGATAGCAATACAAAGTGTGAATAGAAGAGTATTCTGTTATTTCTGAAATACTATCCCTACAAAAAACACAACCAAATTTCCTCAACATATAGGCTCTGTTTTCAAAATAGATTAGCAATTATTGTTCATTAAATTCATGGTAGATATTATCCCAGTCATCATGAGTTTTAGATATTTAAACATCAAAGTATATTTGTATAGCACTTTAAGAAATTAGAAGGTGCTTTTATTGTCTATTATACTTCATAATGGCAAATAATCTTGTATTACCTTCTAATATAATTTATTAGAAAAAATAATTTATTTTTTCTATTGTCTTTTTCCTCCTCTCAAGTAAGTCTCATGACGGCAGATTTATATTTGTTGGTTATCTGCCTCATCTCCAACTATCAGAACAATTTCTGACACATAGCAGTTGCTCAATTAATACTTACTGAACAAATGTGTTTCAAATTATGATGAACTCAACCATATAGCTCTCGAGATTAACATTAATGGGTACACAAATTATTATTCTGCCTTACTGTTATACAGTTGTGACAGCAATAGCAAAGAGTCACCAGAAATACAGTAGTTTAAAATTATTTGTAAACCAGACACTGGTCCCTTGTTAAAATGATAAATCTAAAGATCAGTGTTTAATGGGTTTACTCCCTTATCAAATTCCTTCCAAATAGTGTGCCACATTGAATTAGAATAATTTAAATCCACTTAGCTGGCTTGGTGGCTCAGCCTGTAATCCCACGCCTTTGGGAGGCTGAGGTGAGTGGACTGCCTGAGCCTGCGGGTTCGAGACCCGCCTGGGCAGACGAGACCTCATCTCAACAATAAATCAAAAAATTAGCTGGGCGTGGTAGCGTGCACCTGTAATTCCGGCTACTCGGAAGGCTGAGATAGAAGGATCGCTGGAGCCCAGCAGGTCAAGGCTGCGGTGGCCGAGAGCGGCCACTGCACTCCAGTCTGGGCGAGAGTGAGACTCCAACTCAAAAAAACAAACAAACAAAAAAATCCGCTCTAACTAGAACTATGGTTGGTAACATTTTAATAACTCTGCAACTTTACTAACATACTTTGATTTCAACCATTTATGCACTTTTCACATATTACCTTATTTGAAATTCATTTAATGTTCATTTTCTATATAATAATGTGAAGAGTATAGTAGTAAAATCACCTTCTAACCTCTGAAGTGCTATACAAATATAGCTGTTTTGTCTTTATAGTATATTCAGTAATAAACATTGGAAAATTTTTCTGAAGTTTAAAAAAATTCGTGAAGTGTCAACATGTGGACAATATTTCTAACTATATTCTAAATATTTCTACAATGTTCTATTGATATAAGTTTAATGCTCATTATCTTCTAAAATTCAGAAACTAGAAGCCTCTGTATAAACACTCCATTTCTTCTCTCTCAAGTTGTCCCAGGATCAGCTATTGAGGTTGACAAGCAGAAAGGAGATGGATTTCAGGCTCAGGGCCGATATCCTTACTTGTGCAGCACTGTCTGCTTTCATTCACTCATAATCCTATTCCCTCTTCTGGGAGAAAGACTACACAGGATAAGTATACTAGTTACATTATTTGGATAATTAGAAAGACAGAAAGCAGTGTTAGAACCATTACCTCACTACTAGCTGACATCTGCATGGTTTCATGGCAAATGTCAGTCTACACTCAACTTCCTTGACCATTCTGGGTAAGGACCAGAAACAGGCTGTCTTGGGTGTGTCCTTCATCTTCCCAGCCCCCCATCTCTCTGATCATCATCAATCCAGTTTAAGAGTTCTCAAAACTGTATTATCTCGGCAGGTTCTTGTTTGTTTAGATTACAATCTATATAAAAGAGAGCATCATCTCACTCTTTTAGGTCACCAGAAAGAAACATTTTTGGATATTTCACTGTGTGCTCACTCAGTGATATCATAGGTAGAAACTATTGAAAAATTAAGCATCTCTTAGGATGTTTAATTTCTAATATTGCCTAAAAGTTACTTAATAGCGCCCGAATTCCTAAGAGTCCACGTAACTTCCTACAGAAGCAGAAATTATTTAGGCACTTGAGTTTTAGATTCAGAAAGCTTGGGTTTGAAGTTCTAAGCTGTGTGATTTGGGACTAATTACCCAGATTCTCTACTCATTTTCCTTATTCATCAAATTTGGATAACACAGCAGCTACCTCATATAGTTGCATTAAGCATAAAATAATGATGTAATGTGCACAATATTTGACAATGATACCCAACTATTATCTAAATAAGAGACTTATCTAATACCATAAATCTCTTAAATATTTACTGAGCAAAAGTTGGACTGGCTTTTCCCAACTAGAGAGGGATATTTCACTTCCTCTAGAATAGAGGTAAATCTATCTTTGTCTTCCTTCTTCACCGGTCATTATTATTTACATGTAACAGAAAAATTAACTTTTATTTCTGGGCAGCAGGTTTCTCTTTATCAACTTGCCAGTAACAGTTATTATAAATTACTTCAACCATGAAATCTGTATTACTAAGAATAATTTTGACCTAAGTATTCAAGACTTTCAATCTAGATTTAATTTGCTTCCATATATCTCATAAACATCTGTTTTCATCTTTGTCAGAATATGGGGATGCTATTTTTATATATTCTAGTAAAGCCTTTTTATTTATAATTATGATATTCTAATTAATAGGATATTGTAGGTTGTGTATTGGACTTGTTTTCCACTTCAAATCACTGGCTTAGAAGACATTTTTATTAATGACTTAAAAAATACTCAGGATCATCCTTATGAGCATATACTCTGTTGCAGTGTCTAGAAATAGAGTTACAGTGTGTAAAATGAATCTAGAAACTTCCTTTATAAACACAGACCTGTCAATATCATTTGCTTTGTATTTGGGGCAAAATGTTTTTTATTCTCCTGATCAAATAAGATCATCAGATATCACTGTATTACTGACTATAGTGTATTATTCTTTTGACTATGAAACAAAGCTCTTCTACTATTAGTGAGATTTATAAAAATTTTAATAAACTCCAGAAAAATCTCATGAAAATCTGTGGATGGGCAGAAAAATAGCAGAAGAATTTTATTGTGGGTAAGTTCAAAGGAAAAAAAAACAAACTTAAATAAAACAGACTCTAATCCATGGCCTTAGAGAATTACAAGTGATGGGGGAAAGTGCATTAAACAAACATACGGCAAATTACTATAGTTATAAATTGTAACAAGTGCTCTGAAGAAAAGAATATTAGGGTTGGGTAGTGGTTGAGGAAAAAGGAGCTGTAAAGAGCAGGAAGGCTGCTTTGAGAAAGTAACTTTTTAAGAATTAGCACAGGCAGATTCTTTTTGTGGAGTTCCTTTGCATATATTTTAGCTAAGCATGCAGATCTTTGCTGTCTCCTTAATGCACTTTCAAATCCCATATTTTTGGTTGTAGGGATTTTTGGGGGGAGGAGTGGAGTGGTGAAAGAAATTCACTTACTTATTTTTTTCTTTCTGAAGTGAGATACGGGGTGGGAAGAATAATAGTTTAGCTTCAGACGTGCAGTTCAATGTATACACGGGTTATACAAGTGAAGATGTCTACAATGAGTCACATATATATATGTACAGCCTGAAGAAAGGGAAGGAGAGGAGGGGGGGAAGAAGGCAGGAAAGTAGGAGATGTGCTACTTATCAGCATACACAAGGTCATGAAAGACCAAGGGGAGTGAACAGGGCTGGCCTAGGACAGAACACATCAGCATTATTTAGGAAAAAAACGAAGAAGACTGCTAGGACTAATTAGAGGCAGTGGGAAAACCAGTGAGTGAGTGCTGCCACTATAGAGGGAGTGAGTGGTCTAGAATATAAACAATGTAAAGCTGGGGAAGGTCTAACAAAGATATGCCCATTTCCCACAGAGGTTAGTTATACAAGTTCTAACATCAGGAACCTAGATTTGGACCCATCTGTGTCTCTTACTATCCATGTGGCTTTACAGCAACTTTACTTGATTTCAGTGCCTTTGTTTCGTCACATATGAATGGGGATGTTACTTATTAGTTCTGACGGGAGATCTCTATAAATGTTAGCTACAATAAATGCTCAATTATATTTTAAAATAAAGTTGGGCATGGTGGCTCACGCCTGTAATCCCAGAACCTTGGGAGACTGAGGCAAGAGGAATGCCTGAGCCCATGAATTCGATACCAGCCTGGGCAACATGGTAAGACCTCGTCTCTACAATAAATCAAAAAAATTAGCTGGGTGTGGCAGCACACACTTGTGGTACCAGCTATCTGGAAGGCTGAAACGAAAGGATCACCTGAGCCCGGCAGATTGAGGCTGCGGTGGCTGTGAGCATGCCACTGCACTGCAGCCTGGGAGAGAGTGAGACTCCCACTCAAAAAAAAAAAAAAAGTTTATGAAGGGTTTATAAGGGTTTCCAATCTGCCTATTTATCTCTACAGGCATTTTAGCAAAAGACATTCACTAAATAGGACAAAGTAAATTTTAATCACTTCCTATTGAAAACTTAGATGGGCATATACCTCTGGCCAAAGTGACAGAATAATAATAATGCATATAAGTAATGTGCCCAGGGTCACACAGTAAACAGGAATTTTAATTCAGTCAGTGTGGCTCTGTAGTATGTATCCTCACCTAGTGTTTCTGAATCTCAAAGGCAAAGACTTAGGGACCTGTGATCCTAATCACTATCCTTCAATTACTCAGCAGCTTCATTCTGAGCAACAAAAGCAAACAAAATTATGTTTGCTCCATTGCTTATCCTGCCAAATATTCTTCCTGGATCCAATGGCAACAACTGGAGTTAAGCCTTCTGAATCAGATTCCGGCACAATAATTTCAAAATTAAGAAGTAAAAACATGAAGCTGTTCCTACCGGTAGCATTTGGGAACCAGTACGACAGTATTAACTTAGGTATCTCAAGGAAACACCAACTAGTAAATGGCAAGGTCAAAATTCAAGACCTGGCCCATATGTTTAATCACCAGAGCAAATGTGGAGCAGTAGCAGATGTGTTTAGCTATAGAAAAACAATCTTCCCTATAAAGGTAATGAAGGTAGAAATTGGCCGGGCTTGGTGGCTCAGCCTGTAATCCCAGCACCCTGGGAGGCTGAGGTGAGTGGACTGCCTGAGCCCGGGGTTTGAGACCAGCCCGGGCAACTTGGCGAGACCTCGTCACTACAATAAATCAAAAATTAGCCAGGCGTGGTAGTGCATGCCTGTGGTTCTGGCTACTTGGAAGGCTGAGGTGGAAGAATTGCAGGAACCCAGCAGGTCGATGCTGGAGTGGCTGTGAGCGTGCCACTGCACTCCACTTGGGAGATGAAATGAGACTTTGACTCCGGGGGAAAAACAACAAAAAAAGTCACATTAGGTTTTATACTCAAAAGTGCAACTTTTAGTTAGTATGTGATATTTACCATTAAGGGCCAGGAAACAAGAGAAGAAGGCTACTGCCAGATTGAGTTGGCAGTTTATAACTTCCCTAACACAAGTAGTAGGTTCTCTTCATTTAATTGAAAAGATGGTGTGTCAGATACAGGACACACAATGAGTGATAAATCTCAAACAATAAGTGACCAGTTCCAACTCCCAAACTAAAGATTTAATACTGAGATTCCAATCGGCCCCAACTACTGACACTATATGAATATTTTTTGGGCAAAGACAGAGTCAAGAAACAGTAACATTAAAAGTGGGCATTGGATTCACCAATGACTTAACAAAGAGAAAATACCTACAGATTGTTCTTGCAGGAAAGATTATCAACAGCTGAAACTGAGTCTGTTTGAGAAAGGTTCCTGGAAAGAACAACTAATTATAGGGGAAAGAAGTCCAAGATGGACTACACAGAGATGGACTATCCCAGAACTATCAACTATCAAGATAAACTCACACAGAAAACTTTGCTTGGTACAGACTGAATACCCCTTATCCCAAATGCTTGAGACCAGAGTGTTCTAAATGTTTGTATTATTACTGGCTGAGTATCCCAAATCCAAAAATCTGAACTCCAAAATGTTCCAATGAGCATTTCTTTTGAGCGTCATGTCAGTGCTCAAAAAGTTGCAGATTTTGGATGTGGGATGTAGGATCAGGGCTAGTCTTATTTAAAAAAAAAAAAAAATTTTAGCAGGGTGCAAGGTGACACAAGTAATCCCAGCTACTTGTGAGGCTGAGGTGGGAGGGTTGCTTGAGCCCAGGAGTTTGAAGGGCAACATAGCAAAACTTCATCTATTTACAAAAAACAAACAAAAAAATCTAAGTTATTATAAGCTAAGCAAGTTTTGAAGAAAAAAGGTTTTGTCTTATAGAAAAGGAAGCAAGTTTCACTATTAAAGGCAGGGAGAAATGCTCTAAAAATTGGCTGCACAGTATTTTGGCATAAAATGAAAACAAATAGCTTGAAGTAACTGTCTGGAGCCCTGGATTTCTTCTCAAGTCTCATTTCTGTCTTTGTTACATCATAGTTGAGTTTCGTTACTGGATCCTAACCATCCTAGGCCGCCTTCCTCTCTGCCTCAATAGCTTAGGGAATAATGGTGATTTGGTCATTAAATATTCTTAGAGATTTCGGCACAATGAACTAGGCACCCCTTTCCTTTTAATTATTGTAAAGTTACAGAAAAAGCCAACTGGGAGCCATGTCCAGAATACAAAATCTGTCCAACAAGATTAGATTGTCTTTTGTTATTTGTCTTTCTTCCCTTGCCTTCATTTTAAACAGCCTTTAAACAAGAGGCCAGTTGATTAAGGAGCCCAGTGCTGATTTGATGTAAGCAACAATCCAAAAAGTATGTATTATTTTTGTTTACTACAAATGTGTAGACTCAAAACTAGCCTGTTTGTTATTATTCCTCAAGAGAATTTACTAGTAAGAAGGCATATTTTTCTCCTCTCAGAAAAAAGTAGAGGGCTTTAAAGTGAATTTAGCAATCTAAGCTAAGAAATTGGATAACATCAAGATTACCAGAACACAAAAAAATTATACCAAAACTCATAAAGTTAAATGCCATTTTTTTTTTGTTTTTTTTTTTTTGAGTTGGAGTCTCACTCTGTCGCCCAGACTGGAGTGCAGTGGCCGCTCCCGGCCACCGCAGCCTCGACCTGCTGGGCTCCAGCGATCCTTCCACCTCAGCCTTCCAAGTAGCCAGAATTATAGGCAAGCGCTACCACGCCCGGCTGATGTTTTGATTTATTGTAGAGATGAGGTCTCGCTGCCCAGGCGGGTCTCAAACCCGCGGGCTCAGGCAATCCACTCACCTCAGCCTCCCAAAGGCGCGGGATTACAGGCTGAGCCACCGAGCCCGGCTTTAAATGTCATTTTTTAAAAGTCCCTCTTCAGTCAATGCATTTTTGTTGCTGTGAGTAGCAGCTTGGGGAAAAAAAAAGTCCCTCTTACCTTCTAGTCTATTGACTGGCATTGTGCTGGGAATTTGGTAGTGAAAAGTTTTTAAAAGGATTACTGACATAGACAAAGAATATACCTTGTTATTCTTCTGGCATGTGATTATTTTATTATTACTTTTTTCCCACTGAATTTTAAAGACATGTATACTAATATAAAAACTGAAGTTTTGTGGAATTCAGGGTACTCATTTTCCTCTTTTCTACGTCACATTAGGTGGCTCAGTCTGTAATTCCAACACTATGATAATCTTTTAATATTAAATTATACAAATGGTTGTAACACACTAGCTCCTCATTGTAGTAAAAATGAAAATGTATGAGAGCTGATAACTGACACCAGATAAATTGAGAAGAAATTATTTTCCCCAGAGGTTAAATTGGCATTTTAATATAAAAAACCTTAAGTATACGTAGAGTATTAAATGAAATAATTGTAATTCAAATTGGAAATTGTTGTTTAAATTGAAGACAAGTAATATTTCGAAAACACAGGACTTACGCAACGTTAGAGATACTGCCAGAGCTAATACGTTTAAGCAGAAGAATGTTTGTATATTCTCTATATCATGATTGAGAACTAGTTTAAAAGATATATTTTAAAAAACTAGAAAAATGATTTTATAAAAATTTAAGTTTCTGTAAAAAGAATCTATCACTGCATGACTTCCACTAATGAAGCAGGAAGCACTGGTTAGAAAAAGTTGGCTGACTAACAGTAAAGACAACCAAGCAGGAGTCAGGAGAAAAGGTCTCTAACATCAGTCCTATCAATTAAAATAACTATTGACAGCAGATCGATGGAATTAAGGTCACATATACTAGAATGAGATTGCTAGGCTTCAAAGCCTGGGACTATCAATTATTAGCAGTATGACTTCAAAGTGCATTTCTTAGATCTCCAAGGTTCAGTTCTACCACATTTAAAATGGATAATGATAGTCGTCATCCCAGAGCTATTTCGAGCCAACTAAGATAATCCACATAAGGGGCTTGGGGCTTAGCACACAGTACCTGGCACGTAACAACCGCCTGCCATCACTACTACAGCAACTCTGAGGAGCCTGGCCCTGTTTCCTTAAACATAAAATACACGGTTTGGACTGGATAATTTCTAATGTCTTTGCACTGTAGAATTAAAATTCTACAATGTATCAGAATATGCATAGAGCCTCTATTTCCAAAGAATGTAAGTTTAGAGCTTTCACTCTAGCATGATTAAGGACAGTAATTTACATACAGAAGAATCATACTTTTTTTTTTGAGTTGGAGTCTCACTCTGTCTCCCAGACTGGAGTGCAGTGGCCGCTCCCAGCCACCGCAGCCTCGACCTGCTGGGCTCCGGCGATCCTTCTGCCTCAGCCTTCCGAGTAGCCGGAATTACAGGCATGCGCTACCACGCCTGGCTGATTTTTTTTGATTTATTGTAAGATGAGGTCTCGCTGCCCAGGCGGGTCTCGAACCCACGGGCTCAGGCAATCCACTCACCTCAGCCTCCCAAGGCGCGGGATTACAGGTTGAGCCACCGAGCCCGGCTAGAATCATACTTTTAAGTTATTCTTTTTGTAGAGACAAGGTCTTGCTATGTTGCCCAGGCTGGACTTGAACTCCTAGGCTCAAGCAATCCTCCCACCTCAGCCTCTCAAGTAGCTGGGATTACAGGAGCGTATCATCATTCTGGCTAAGTCATCCTTTTGAAATTAGTTATAATCGGTACATTTATTAAAGCCAAAGTCACAAGTATTCCATGCAACCCACAGGAAATCCACAATCTTCCATCACACACTATTCAGTGACGATAATTTCTGAATAACAAGTCCTAACAGGAAATTCAGGGTATATAATCCTAAAGCTTTTTTTAAAAACTATAAGAACATTTCATATCCCTACTTAGTAAATAGAAAAAATAAATATCATGAACATTTAAAAATATATAATCTAGGGAAAAGAAAATGCTATTTTGAAACTGTTCAAAATTGAAAGGTCTAATAAAGTCTCTCTACTCTATGTTACAATTCAAAATTCAAAATACAGGCAAAGTTTTTTTTTTCAAAAATATTGAGTTTCCTTTTAGTGTAACTCATAAATATCTTAAGTCAGAGTTTTCATATGACAACATCAAGATTAAGAAAACATATTCCACACGTTTTGTTTCTTGGAAACAAACTACTGATAATCAGACACAGCAACTGCATCCCAACCCACAATACATTCAGTAAGACTTTTTAAAATATTTTGAGTTTTCTTCATCTCTCTTAGAGATACCATTTAAAAAATTCAAAAACCTTTTTAGTCTTTAAAAACTACTGACCAAAGGTTATCTAAAAATTTTAAAACATTTTTCCAGATACTAAGACAGTATTTATTGGTGGGAAGAGCAGAGGCTACCCTCACTCAAGTAATTGGGTGATAGGCCCGAAGGAATACAATGGCATCGCCCATCCACACAAACCACCAAGTTACTTCTTAATATGAAAAACACCTATCTGTTAAAATCTGGCAATCTAGTGACCTCTCAAACCAGGAAACATGTTGACCAGTCAACACTCATACTTCACTTCTACAGTAGTAGCAAAAACTGGGTTAGTACTGTGGGTGTTTAAAAAAAAAAAGATTTCTCTTAAACTCAACACTGTATTCACTGCAGCTTCATCTCCAGAAATCCTCATTTTTCACGATCTCTCCACGCTCAGCACAATTTCCAACCATTCAAGACATTTTAATTGTACCCTGCAGCCAGCACGGCATAGCTGTGTCGAGTTTTTGCCATTAAAAAAAAAAAAAATCAAGAACTATGCTGTGTCCTTACCCTCAATATTTAGCTCGAAACAAATGTGGCAGAAGGAGAGCGTCTCTTGGTCGGTTCCCAGCTTACACACACTGCAAACGTTGTCATCATTCAAATCAATGTTTACAAACTGCTCCTCTCCGTTCATAGTGCCCCTAGGAGGAAACAGAAAGGGAGAGTCGCACCGTTCCGGGAACTTGCCACGGCGGAGGGCAATCTCGGGAACTTCCAGGCAAAGACGGGCATGCCGATCGTGCATCGAAAACGAGCAGCGCCATACCCGCCCGAGACACAAAGCGGGTCGCAGGCGACACTGCGCCCGTCTTTCCGTCCCGCGGGGCCCCTGGCGGAGGGGTCTGAAGGAAAGCGCCGCGCGCGCGCGCCCCCTCCGGCCCGACCTCGAACCCCCAGGCGGGGCGCGCGGCAGCGAGGCCTTCCAGCTGCCGGGCTCCGTCCCAGGACT
>NW_007259562.1:354260-363570 GCF_000164805.1 Carlito syrichta | reverse complement strand
CAGGGAAGGCCGCGGGGAGGGGGGCACGGCGGAGGGCAGAGGTGCGCGCCGGCAGAGCTGCCGCGGCCTCGCCGCTCCGTCCTGCACGGGCCTCACGGCTCCCCCTCGAATCTTCCGTGACCCCGGGTCTCTGGGCCGCAGTGTCTTACCGTTCTCCGTGTCGTGGCTCTTCAGACCCCCCTCTTCCAGGCGCGTAGATAGACGAGTCCGTCGTCAACTCCCCCCTTCAGCGTAGGGCACACTACTGCCCCGGGCGGGGGCCGCGGTGGGCGGGGCTGGAAAGTGACGGGTGGATGGGAGAAAGGGACAGAGATGCGCGGGTAGGACTTTGAACTCAGGGGACCCAAGCAAATACCATCGTCGAAGTTCTAGTCAAGTGCCGTTCAAGTATGTGTGAAGAAAAGTTACTTTCATGTGTCAAGGTATCGACATAACTTTAAATACAGAAACTTATGTTTCATATATTTCTTCAAAGATAGTTCTCCCCTTCCCCTCAATATGGTACATTCCTCGCACGCCCAAGGGGATCCTCTTGGAACCCCGCCACTTAAGTTTAGGTTCCGCCCCTTTCTCAAACTCTTTGCTGGACTTTTATCGAAAGCATTCTTTTTGTAGCTTTTGTTGTGGTTCATGAGATACTTTCACTTGCATGTAACCTTCACAATAGCCAGGAGAGGAGAAACAGGAATTGTTTTCTCATCTTGCAGCCTAGGAACATCTGACCCAGGTTTTTATGGTTGGTTAGAAACACCGGCTGGGACTTGAACTCAAGGCTACCGACATATGATCACTGTCAATTTTCCACAGCATCATAATAAGCACCTGCGGTGGTTACCTTTACAAACAGAAAGAAGACTGGGTTGTCAATCTACACGTAAGCATTCTTGAAGTGGCAGGAGGAATGGATTCCACAGATCTTGGAAACGTCTGGACCAAATTGGCGCTTGTTATACACCGTCAGTGCCTCAGACAAGCGATCTGTGTCCTTGCTACTTCGAGGGTGGTAGATGGACCTCCAACATTGACATTATCTGGTGTCCAGTTAGAAATGTAGAATCTCAGGTCCCGCTCGAGATTTCCTAAATCAGTACCTGTAGTTTAACGTGACCCCTAGGTTATTCCTTTGAAAGTTTGAGATGCGCTAATTGAAATAAAGTCTGTGCTTTTTCTATCTGAATTCATCATTCTAAGTAACTGTGACTAAAATATCTTGCATCCTGGATTCTACCCTTCTTTTCAACAAAAGTGATTCTTTTAAAGTGATTCAGTAAAAGTCTTTAAAATCACTAGCACTTTTCTTGTGTGTTCTTTTCAACTCTGAGTTATCTCCCTTATGTGGCATTTCACACTGTTCACTTGCTACACTTAAAACTCTCCTCATTTGTTGACTTTAAAAAAAATCAAGGTAGAATTTACAGAAGTAACATTTTTTCATTTTATTTTAAAGATGTGGGGTAAAGTCAGGATTAGGTACATAACTTGTCTACATACAGATGAAGTTAGGGCCCCCTGCTGACCCTCATTTCCCCTGGTTTAAGATCAGGTACCCTTAGAGATGCTATGTGCCCCCCTAAATGTTTCCATTTTAAAAGTACAGTTCAATGAGTTTTGACAAATGTTTATACTTGAGTAACCACTGTCCCAATCAAGACATAGAATATTTCCACCACCCCAACATTTCATTCTGTTCCTTCCAAGTCAAGCTCCTCCAACATGGGATCAAATATCAGTAAATTTTAGTTTTTACATGTTCTGGAATTTATATACATGAAATTAAGCAGCATGTGCTATTTTAATTCAGCATGTTTTTGAGGTTCATAGCGATGTTTTGCAGCAGTGGTTCCTTTTTACTGCTTGTAAGTCCGTTTGTATTGTTACAAAGGAATACCAGAGGTTGGGCAATTTATGTAGAAAATAAGTTTATTTAGCTCATGGTTCTTCAGGCTGTCCAAGAAATGGCAACAGCATCTGCTTCTAGTGAGGGTCTCAGGCTGATTCCACTCAAGATGGAGGGTGGAGGTGTAGAGGAGAGGAAGCATGTGCAAAGATCACATGACTAGACAGGAAGCAAAGAAGAGAGAGGAAAAGAGAGAGGGAAAGGGATAGCAGGTGCAGGTTTTTTTTTTTTTTTTTTAACAATCAGTTTTCATGGGAACTGGGAGTGAGAGCTCACTCACTCCAGAAAGAATGATACCAAGCCATTCATCAAGGACCCACTGCCAAGGTCCAAACAAACACCCTGCATCAGGCTTTACCTCCAACATTGGCGATTAAATTTAACATGAGACTTGGTGGGGCCAAACGAACAATATCCAGACCATAGCAGTACTCAATAGTAAACTTCAATTTGTTTATTCATTTACTTGTTGATGAACACTTGAGTTGTTTCTAGTTTGGGACTAGAAGTGCTATGAATAATCATGTGCACGTCTTTTTGTATACTTATATTTTATTTCTTGTGGGTAAGTACTTAAAAGTTAGATTGTTAGGTTATGTGGCAAGTTTATATTTAATTGTAAAAGAAACTGCCAAACTACTTTCCAAAGTGGCTATACCATGTTATACATTTAGGATTTTAATGTCTTTCTGATGAATTAGCCCCTTTATAAATTAAACAAATGTCTGATAATATTTCTTCTCCTGAAATCACCTTTCTTTAATATTAATATAGATATTCCTGCTTTCTTATGATTAGTGTTTGCATGTAAATCTTTCCCTCTCTTTTATGTCTACCCCGTTTGTCTTTATATTAATGTGTGTTTGTGTTTTTGTAGACAACATAGCTATATCTTGCTTTTTAATTCAGTTTGACAATCTTTCTTCTAATTGGTATTTAACCCACTTACATTTAATGCAATTATTGATGTTGCTGGAGTTAAGTATACCATCTTACTATTTGTTTTCTATTTGTCCTATACATTCTTGTTCCTTTCCCTTTATCCATACCTCCTTTAGATTAGTTAAAGTTTTTTGTTTGTTTGTTTAAATTTTGTCTGCTTAGGCCTCCACCACCAACCACTGGGGAGAAGAGAACCTATTCAGTAAATGGTGCTGGGAAAACTGACTGACCACATGCAGAAGATTAAAGCAAGAACTGTACCTGTCACCATACACAAAAGTCAACTCTAAATGGATCAAAGGCCTAATCATAAAACCTCAAACTGTAAGAACCTTAGAAAATGCAGGAGACACCATTATGGAAATTAGAACTGGCAACCAATTCCTGATCAAAACCGCCAGTGCCCATGCCATAAAAGATAAGATAGACAAGTGGGACTTCATCAAACTGACAAGCTTCTACATATCCAAAGAAACCATCAAGAAAGCAGGGAGACAGCCCATGGACTAGGAAAAAATATTTGCCAACTGTATATCTAACAAAGGCCTAACATCTAGGATCTACAGGGAACTCAAATGTGCCGAAAAGAAAAAGACAAACAGCCCCCTTTCAAAGTGGGCAAAAGATATGAGTAGACATTTCTCAAAAGAAGACATACGAGCAGCCAACAGATACGTGAAAAAATGCCCAACCTCACTAGTCATCAAATAAACGGAAATTGCTGGGCTTGGTGGCTCAGCCTGTAATCCCAGCGCTTTGGGAGGCCGAGGTGAGTAGATTGCCTGAGGCCACAGATTCGAGTCCCACCCGGGCCACTTGGCGAGACCTCATCTCTACAATAAATCAAAAAAAAAAAAATTATCTGGGCGTGGTAGCACGCGCCTGTAGTTCCAGTTACTTGGATGGCTGAGGAGGAAGGATCACTGGAGCCCAGCAGGTTGAGGCTACGGTGGCTGGGAGTGTGCCACTGCACTCCAGTCTAGGCAATGGAGTGAGACTCCAACTAAAAAAAAAAGAAAAAAAAAAAAAGAAAAGAAAAAGAAAAGAAATGCAAATTAAAACCACACTGAGACACCACCTGACTCCAATCAGGATGGTCATCATCAATAACTCAAAAAACAACAGATGCTGGAGAGGATGCAGGGAAAAGGGAACACATCTACACTGCTGGTGGGAGTGTAAACTAGTATATCCTCTGTGGAAAGCTGTTTGGCGATTCCTAAAAGATCTAAAAATTGACCTTTCATACCCTGCAATCCCCTTACTGGGAATAGAGAAGAACTCAAACCACTCTATGAAAAAGATACCTGCACATGCATGTTTATTGCAGTATTGTCTCAATAGCAAAAATATGGAATCAATTGTGCTGTCCATTGAAAGAGGACTGGATTTTAAAAATGTGGTACATATACATGATGGAATATTACACAGTCATAAAGAAGGACAAAATTATGAACTTCACAGCAACTTGGAGGAATTGGAGTCTATAATACTGAGTGATCTATCACAGAAACAAAGAAATGAGTATCACATATTCTCATTCTTAAGTGGACCTTGAACAATTATCCTAATACTATAAGAAAAGGATTGTCAGTAGTGGGAAATACCCGTTGGGGGGGGTGTGGCATTGGCAGTAGTGGGATTCTGTTGGGGAAGGGGGGCACACCTCATTAACAAGGATACCTGCATAATGAACATTTGTATACTTAACCTTGAATTGTACCCCACATAAAGAAAAAAGAAATAAAAAGTAAAAAAAAAAAAAAAGAGAAGTTAGAAAACAAATCTAAAAAAAAATTTGACTGTTTATTTTATCCCCTCTATTAGCTATATTTTATATATGTAGGCATGCATATATGTATATGTTTAATTTCAGATTGCTCTAGGGCTTAGTAGATATGTTTTTAACATATCACAATCTACCTAAAACAATACTATATGATGTCATATAAAATATAAGAAACTTGGAATAATATATTTCTTTTTCTTTTTCTTTTTTGAGTTGGAGTCTCACTCCGTCGCCTAGGCTGGAGTGCAGTGGCATGCTCACAGCCACCCCAGCATTGACTTGCTGGGCTCTGGCAACCCTTCCACCTTAGCCTTCCAAGCAGCTGGAACTACAGGCGTGCGCTACCACGCCCAGCTAATTTAAAAAAATTTTTTATTGTAGAGACGAGGTCTCACCAAGTTGCCCAGACTGTTCTCGAACCCACATGCTCAGGCAATCCATTCGCCTCAGCCTTCCAAAGTGCTGGAATTACAGGCTGAGCTACCGAGCCCAAATGGAATAATAAATTTCTATTTTCTTAACTCCATTCATGTATTACTGTCATATGTTTTACTTCATGTGGCATAGACTCCAAATACATTATTTGTTTTGGATCAACTGTCTCTTAAATAAATTTAAAAAGAATTAAAATGTCTTTTATATTTATCCACATATTTATCAATTCTTCATTCCTTTCCATCTGGTATCATTTAAAAAAAATTTCTTTTAAAAAAACAAAGGGTAGCCCAAGCTGGAGTGCAAGTGTTTGATCATAGGTCACTATTACCTCAAATTCCTGGGCTCAAGTGATCCTCCTACCTTATTCTCCCTAGTATATGCCACCATACCCAGCTTTTTTTTTTTCTTTTCACTTTTTGTAGAGATGGGGTTCTTGCTATGTTGCCCAGGCTGGTCTCGAACTCTTGGCCTCAAGAGATTCTTCTGCCTTGGCTTCCCAAAGTGTTGGAATTATAGGCATGAGACACCATGTCCAGCCTATCTCACATCATTTTTGTGTACCTGATGAACTTCTTTTATCATTGTTTGTAGTGAACTTCTCTGGTAACAATTTTTTTAAGCCTTTGTTTATCTGAAATGTCTTTATCTCACCTTCATCTTTAAAGTCTACATTTTCTAAATTTAGAATTCTAGAACAGCTTTTCTTCTTTCTTCTGCCTTTTAAAAGTGGTGTTCCATGTTCTTTAGGCTCGTGTTGTTTAAGTTGAGGAGTTAGCTGTAGTTCTTAACTTTTCTCCTTGTATGTGTCTTTTGTTCTCTGTCTGCTTTAAGATTTTTCTCTCAAGATTTGCCCATTTGATTCTGATGTGTCTTGACTGGTTTTCTTGTGTTTATCCTGCTTGGGGCTTGTTGAGCTTTTTTGGATATGAAATTAATATTTTCATCAAACCTAGAGAAAACTTTATTTTACTCTGAGATTGCAATTACATATACTTTAAGTGGATAGAGATCATCCAGAGATCAATAAGTCTTTGCTAAGTGTCATTTTTTTCCCCATCATTTCCTTTCTGTACTTGAGTTTTCAGTTTCTATTGGCAAGTTTCCAAGTTTACTAATCTTTTCTTCTGCAGTGTCTAATCTGTTCTTAAACCCGTCCAGTAAAAAATTTCATTCTACACACTGTATTTTCAACATTAGAAAAATAAGCCATTTAGTTCTCTTTAATTGTTTCCATTCCCTTCCTCAATTCTTACTGTTTTTTCTTTAAATCATTTAATATATTTATAATAGTTATTTTAAAATTCTTATCTGCTTCTTTTATCGTTTCTGTCATTGTTGTCTGTTTCTATAGACAGATTTTTTTCCTCTCCTGGGTATATGTCATATTTTCTTGCTTCTTACCTGATTTTCTTTGGCTAGATGTTGACATTGTAAATGAGACACTGTTGGGTGTGGTTGGCAGAAAGCTCAACAAAGATTTCCACATTCTAATTCCTGGATCTTTTGAATATATTTGTGACATAGCAAAAGAGACTTTGCAAATGTAATTAAGGTTATAGACTTTTAGAGAGGTTATTCTAGATTACTGGGGTGAGTCCAATCTAATCATGTAAACCCTTAAAACCAGAGATCTTTCTCCAAAAAAATGTAGAGAGATGCAGCAGAAGAGAAAGTCTAAGTGATTGAAAGCATGAAAGGAACATGACCCATCACTGTTCTAGGAGCAGACTGACCTCCAGCTGACAGCCAGCAAGGAAATGCAAGCCTCAGTCCTAAAACTGCAAGGAACTGCATTCAACTGACAACCTGAATGTGTTGGGAAGCTCATTCGAAAAATCTACCAATATCTTGAGTGCAGCCATGTGAGATTCTAAATAGGGGACTCAAATGACCATGTTGTACTGCACTCCTCACCTACCCAACTAATACCCTAATTCTACATTTTTTAAGAGGGTTGGGATTTGTTATGGCAAGATGTTACTCTAGTAGCTGATCAGCCTGGTCCTTTTTTTTTTTTTTGAGCTGGGATCTCACTCTGTCATCCAGGCTAGTATGCAATGGCAAGATCATTATGGCTCACCACAGCCTTGACTTCCTGGGCTTAAGCAATCCTTCTGTCTTAGCCTCCTGAGTAGCTGGGACCACAGGCATGCACTACAATGCCTGGTTAATTTTTTGATATTTTGTAGAGACGAGACCTTGCTACATTTCCCAGGCTGGTCTTGAACTCCTGGGCTCAAGCAATCCTCCCACCTTGGTCTCCCAAAGGGCTGGGATTACAGGTGTGAGTCACCAGCACGGTGGTCAGCTTGATCCTCTTGAGGCTTGTTTTTCAACTTTGTGAATGTCTGTCATTTTGCTATAAGGATATTTTAGTACTATTCTTAAGGTGTACTTTCTTGGGCCCTCTACTGATTGTCACAGGTGTTTAATAAAAGTCTACAATCTAGCTGATTAAAACTCAAAGGACTCCTATCCCTGTGAGTTCCAGTATTTTCTCAGTTTGTAGTTCTCTGATAATTATTCTTTCCGTGGTAGTTAATTTTTGCCTTGATAGTAATTTTTCTGTCATGTCTTGTCCTATCCATGCACAGCTTAGTATTCTGTCAAAGACTAATATTCTGAAACTCTTTCTATGTTTAGTTCTTCCCTTCTGGCACTCTTTATTACAAATGTCAGCCATCGTGTATTTCCCAAACTCAACCGTTTTCTCCACAGTGCAGCTTTGCTTGAATTTTCCTATGTGGACCATGTACTGAGAAGTACCTCCAGGCATAAAATCAGGGCAGTCATGAGGCTGTCTCCTTTATTTCCTTTCTATTAAGGATCACATTTTTGTACTGCTTGTTTTTTAGTATCTTAAAATAGATGCTTTATATATTTTGCCCAGTTTTCTAATTTGTAACAGCTATTCTGGCTGGAATCCCTTGTTATTATGTCAATGAAACTTTTATCTAGTTTTTTCCATCCATCCTTCACAGTCCATCCTTCACAGTCCATTCTGAAACAAATGCAGATGATATCCCCTTGTTTTGTGCCTTCCTTATAAGAGGAATTCATACATCTATAGTCATGTCCTGCATTATAGCATTTCAGCCAATGATGGAGTGCATATTCGACAGTGGTCTCGTAAAATTGCAAAAGAACTGAAAAATTCTGATTGCGTGGTGACCCCATAGACAGCATGATGTTTTAGCTTAACACATTACTCATGTATGTGCGGTGATGCTCATGTAAACAAGCCCACTGCACCGCCAGTTGTTTAAATGTCAGCTGGATAAAGATAATAAACAGCTATGGTGCTAGCTTATGTATTTACAATACTATACTTTTCATTGTTATGTTAGAGTGTACTCCTTCTAGTTATAAAAAACAAAGTTAACTGTAAAACAGCCTCAGGCAGGTCCTTCAGGAGAGATTCCAGACAAAGACATTATAATCATAGATGACAGCTCCATGCATGTTATTATCCCTGAAGACTGCAGGAGGACAAGATGTGGAGGTAGAAGACATTGATATCGCTGATCTTGACCCTGCAGAGACCTAGACTCATGTGCGTGCTTGTGTTGTCTTAGTTTTTAAGAAAAAAAATTTTAAAGTTAAAAAAATAAAAAAATTTTTTTAAATAGAAACAAACGTATAAGGATATAAAAAGAAAATATTTCTCTGCGGCTGCGCAGTGTTTGTGTTTTAAGCTAAGTATTATTACAAGAGTCAAAAGCTCGGTGGCTCAAGCCTGTACTTTGGGAGGCTGAGGTGAGGGGATTGCCTGAGCTCACGGGTTCGAGACCAGCCTGGGCAACTTGGTGAGACCTCATCTCTATGATAAATAAAAAAATTAGCTGGGTGTGCTGGCACATGCCTGTAGTTCCAGCTACTTGGAAGGCTGAGGCTGAAGGATCGCCTGAACCCAGCAGTTGAGGCTTCGGTGAGCATGCCACTGTACTCCAGCCTGGGTAACAGAGGGAGACTCCGACTCAAACAATAAAAAGATGCGTATAAATCAAAAAAATTCACAGTAAGCTGAGGTTAATGTTAACTTACTACTGAAGAAATAATATTTTAATAAATTTAGTTGAGCCTAAGTGTATAGTGTTTTTCAATTCTACAGGAGAGCCGGGCTCGGTGGCTCAGCCTGTAATCCTGCGTCTTTGGGAGGCTGAAGTGAGTGGATTGCCTGAGCCCATGGGTTCGAGACCCGCCTGGGCAGGCGAGACCTCATCTCTACAATAAAATCAAAAAAT
>NW_007259562.1:317315-354240 GCF_000164805.1 Carlito syrichta | reverse complement strand
CGGCTACTTGGAAGGCTGAGGCGGAAGGATCGCTGGAGCCCAGCAGGTGGAGGCTGTGGTGGCTGGGAGCGGGCACTGCACTCCAGTCTGGGCAACAGAGTGAGACTCCAGCTCAAAAAAAAAAAAAAAAAAAAAAAAAATTCTACAGGAGAGTACAGTAATATCCTAGACCTTCACATTCACTCATTGACTCATTCAAAGCAAATTATGGTCCTGCAAGTTCCATTCATGGTAAGTGTCCTATACAGGTGTATCATTTTTAATCTTTTAACCTTAGTTTTACTGTACCTCTTCTATGTTTAGCTATATTTAGATGCATAAATACTTATGACTATGTTACAATTGCCTCCAGTATTCACTACAGTAACATGCTGTACATGTTTGTACCCTAGGAATAATAGGCTAGACCATCTAGCCTTGGTGTGTAGTGCACCATCATATCCAGCTCTCTGTAAATACACTCTATGATGTTTCCACAGAGACAAAATTGCCTGACAACACATTCCTCAGAACTCTGCCCACTGTTAAGAGATGCATGACTGTCTTTAACATTTAGACAGTTACAATGGACTTTCCAATTTTCACTGTCTTTGATAAAACCCCATTTATGTACTTGAATAGTCAAGGATTTTATCTTTAACTGCAATTCTTTCTACTCTAGTAACTCAGTGAAGTGGCAAAAAAAAAAGTGTTATCAACTGCAAAGTGATATACAAAGAGTAGTTGTATAATTAGTTCTTGACCTAAAATAGATGTTACTTGACTTTAGGTTTAAATCAGTTAGGAAACTTTTCAGATGCAAGTAACAGAAAACCTGATTAACTGCATCTGAATCAAATAATAGTTTATTTGTTTCCCAGAATAAAATCAGTGGCACTAATGGCTCAAAGTTTTCACTGTTGTCAAGATTACCTTCTCTGCAACTATCCTCTCAAGAGTGTCTGTTCTACAATTAGGTAATATATTTTCTTCCAGGAAAGAAGACAAGGATAGAAAATGTGAGAAGGGAAAGGAGAAAATGTATCTTTCATTTTCACTAGGAAAGAAAAGCTTTCCTGAGAGACTTTAGCAGATTTCTACTTATGTTCGAACTGTTACGTGACCTTTAATGCAATGGCTTCTGGGAAAGAAGGTATTTAGTTTTTTCAGCCTCCATGACAGAAAGCAAGGAAAAGAGATTAGGTAAATAAACCAACAACGTCTGCTAAAGAGATCCTTAATGTTCTGTTCTAAACATCACTTTTACATCTGCAATGGTGAAAATCATTCTCACGTATCATTTGAAGCCCAATTCAAATGATTGCCTGCTGCAAAAATTTCTCTAATCTTTCCATTTTCCTGAATTCCCACAACTTTTTTCTCATGCCACTACTATTTTTGATATTTTTCTGACATGGGCCAATTTTTAAAGTAAGGGACTTAGTATATTCAGTATATCCACTTATCCATCTCTCGCATCTTTGTGTCTTTTCATCTGTTTCTAATTCTCTCCTATTGGAGATGTGCTTTTTCTATGTAGCCAGGAAGATTGGTA
Source organism: Carlito syrichta (assembly GCF_000164805.1). Classification (NCBI taxonomy): domain Eukaryota; kingdom Metazoa; phylum Chordata; class Mammalia; order Primates; family Tarsiidae; genus Carlito; species Carlito syrichta. Next base: position 352,706 of record NW_007259562.1, on the reverse strand, counting down.
CGTGCAGTCTTCTGGTACCATGACCCTAAAAATACCCCAAACTCAAGATGTGTGCACAGTCAAATGCATTATTGTTTCCCCTCCCCACCCCTTCTCCCTGTCATGTGACCTTATAGTTTAGTATAGTGAGCAGAGAATATTTCCCCATTCCAATTGAACATCAATGAACATGGCAGTCAGCAGAGAGATCTTACGGGTATATGTGTGGTTGAGCTTGGCTTCTTTCCTCTTGTCACATGTTACAAGAAGAAACTCACCCATGTGTTTGTGGGTCCAAGAAGGATGAGAGACATGGAGTAGACAAGGGCCCAACTTGCAGCCTAAGGTTAGGTAAACCCAATTAAGCTATGGACCCATGATAGGTGCTTGTTATTAAAGCACTGAGTTGTAGGTTGCTTAATTACGCAACATATTGCAGGGATTAATGCAGTGGGATTCTGAAGAGCCAAGTTGAATTCATATGCTCATCTCTGAATCAATTACAATTGCTAATATTTTAATTGGTTAGGCTGTGTTACATCTCCACTCCTCCCCTACACGATGTCCAAACAACTGAAATTACTCAGGAATGGGGTATGGGACTTCAAAGTTGATCTCATTATATGAAAGAAGACTTTCCCTAAAGGAAAGTGTTTGTTGTTATCCAAGGAAGGGAGATTTTTTTGAAACACGTAAACAGGAAAAAAACTGTCATAATCTACTCTGGTGCTCTTTATACATCATCATTCATAGCTAAATTTTTAAGCTGATTTTGTGCAAAAACTCTGCCTTGAATTTACTTCAACACTTGTTATAAAAATCTTAACAATTTGTGCTTGAATTCGTTAGGATTAGATTTCACTGCAATAGTATAAAAAACCCCAAATAACAGTGACTTAAAAAAGTTAGAACTTTATTTTTTTCTCTTGCATTAAAGTCTAGAGGTAGGTAGTCTAGGGCGAGTGTAGTGGCTCTGATCCACAAATTCCTCAGGCATGTGTGTTGCTTCTGGTTTTCTGCTCTGTCATCCCTAGGATTTGTGTCATTTTGTGTGCAAGAGTTCTTTCATTAGAACCACATACCAAAGAACGAGGTGGAGGAAGGTGGGAAAACAGGGTAAAGAATATATACCAACTGCTTTTTAAGAGTCAGGCACCATGACTCATGCCTATAATCCTGGCACTGTGGGAGGCTGAGGCCAGAAGATTGCTTGAGCTCAGGAGTTTAATGCCAGCCAGGGCAACATAGAGAAACCTTGTTTTCTCCAGAGATTAAAAAAAAAAAATTAGCCTGGGATGGTAGCCTGTAGTCTCAGCAACTCGGAATGCTGAGGTGGAAGGATTGCCTGGGCCCAAGAGGTTGAGGCTGCCATTAGCTGTGATTGTTGTGATCATGCCACTGCATTCCAGCCTGTGAGACAGTGAGACGCTGACTTTAAAAAAAAAAAAAAAAAATATATATATATATATATATATATATATACACACAAAATGTATAGAAATATATTTCTCAAGCTGATTTCTCAAAGAAGGTGATCTATCATTCGATCCAGCAATCCCACTGCTTGGTATCCACCCAAAGGAAAAGAGGTTATTATACAAAAAAGACACCTGCACTCATATGTTCATTGCAGCACAATTCACAATTGCAAGATTAGTAATCAACTTAAATGCCCACAAACTGATCAGTGGATAATGAAATGTGGCAAATATATACAATGGAATACTATTCAGTTATAAAAAAGTAAACAAAGTAATGTCTTCCACAGCAACTTGGATGGAATTGGAGGCCATTTATCCTAAGTGAAGCAACGAAGGAACAGAAAACCACATACCTCATTCTCACAAGTGGAAGCTAAGGGTCAGCAAAGGCATAGAGAATGATATAATGGATATTAGAGACTCAGAATGGGGAAGGTGGGAAGGGAGGGGAAGATGAAAAATTGTCTGTCAGGTACAATGTGCACTAGTGGGGTTGACAGTTATACTTAAAGCCCAGACTTCTTCACTGCTCTTTCATGCATCCTTATAACCAAGAACCATTTGTTCTCTTAAAGCTACTGAGGCCGGGTGCGGTGGCTCAAATCTGTAATCCCAGCACTTTGAAAGGCCAAGATGAGAGGATTGCCTGAGCCCGTGGGTTCGAGACCAGCCTGGGCAATGTGGCAACACCTCGTCTCTACAATAAATCAAAAAATTAGCCGGGTGTGGTGGCCTGCGCCTATAGTTCCAGCTACTTGGAAGACTGAGGCAGAAGGATTGCTTGAGCCCAGCAGGTCGAGGCTGTGGTGGCCGTGAGCAGCATACCACTGCACTCCATCCTTGGTGACAGAGTGAGACTCGGACTCCAAGGGAAAAAAAAAACCTACTAAAATTTTTAAAAAGTGTTTCTCAGAAGTTGCCATATAACATTTTCAGTTGTGCCCAATATTCAGGTGGTAAGGGCCTAGCTAAAGGAGAGACTTGAGGATCACATCTTTATTCCAATAGTCCGTATGACCACTCAGGGCTTCTAGAAGAGGGGGTATGGATATTGGAATATGCAATAAGCAATCTCTGCTGCAGTACTTAATAAATATTTCTTGAATAAATGTGTGAATTAGTGGACCACATTAAAAATTAAAATTAGTTAATGAACACTGACAATTAATGTTCAATCTTAGGTTCAACGTTGGCTTAAAGAATATATTTGAGTTTCAAACACCTATGTAAACTACTTCTCATTTTTAATAAGGAAGAAAACAATAACTGTTTGTTTTTAACATATTTAAAAAATTTGTTTTATAATTCTTTTTGACTTCCACTCAAACTGAACAGCATAGCAGGTTTTTTCCAGTTTTATTGATCCATTTTCTAGACGTCTAATCCTTACAAGTGTCTATGGGAGTCTAGTGCTGCTCTATTGAAATCTTTAACACGAAAGAAAACATCATTCTTAAAATTATGGCTCCCCTTAAGCTTAGACAAGCATCCCTCTGAAAGTTCGGGATAAAAATATTTGCATTAAAAGGATTTATTACCTATAGTTTTAGTCATGCTGACATTATGGGTAAGCTGTCTGCTGATCCATTGTCTTGTTGTGCAGGCTGAACAAACCAAACCTATTTCCAATTTGTGGATAAATTCTGTGTTGGCATTTCTGGGAGAAGACTGGGAGTTAACTACCAAGATATTGATTTTTTTTTCCTCCACTGTGAGCCAAATCCAGTCTTTAGTAACGTGCACAATTCCCACTGCTAAATTCGAGGTGATAAAAGAAAAGTTTAGGATTGATGTCTGAAGTTAGAAAAGTGTGCTTCACAATATTTTACTAAAGGTTTCTTTTGACATTTCTTTGGTTAAATATCAGATATCTGGATGTAGAATAGTCAAACTATAAATTCAAGTCCAGACATATTTCTGAGTTAACCATTGGTGTGCCTGTTGAGTTAGATATAAAATTTAAAATTTCATTATAATTCAGAAAAGTTTCTTGATGAAAAGTTTCTTGATGAAAGTTTCTTGATAATGATCTTGCATTAGGGAGAAGTGAAAACAATACACCTTTTTTTATTTTTCTGCTTTTAAAATTTGTACTAGATGGAATGCTTTTTCACAAAGCTAAAATCAACTAAAACTTCAAATACTGTATTTTATTCAATCAATCATTACTTTATTCATTCAACAGATATTTATTAAAATGTATATTCTATGTGGGATTGTGGGCCAGGTATTATTTATACAGTAGAGAGCAAAGCAGGAGCCCTCTTCTTGAGAAACTGACCACCAGGTCTAAAAGAAAGGCATTAAGTAACTGCATTTGGAATGGATGTTTTTAATGGCAATGAAATATATTTACACTGCAATTGCTGCAGCACTGTAAAGATGTCTAAGTACCACAATGGCAAATAATTTTTTTCTTTCCTGCTTTTAAAATTATGTTGCTAAATCTTACATGTTAAGTATAATAATAATACAAAATCCATAGTTGGTAAGAAATGAGGGGTTCCGCCGTAGTTTTTTTTTCTTCTTCAAAATAACTATAAAATGCAAGTTACAAAACAAAAAATTTTAGATATTTTGAAAGTTTTCTGAAGTGTACTGTTCTTTTTTTTTGCCATCTTAAAATATATAGAAGATAATTTCTGCATTAGCTAAGTTTCTGTGTGAGAGTAGGATATGTTTTTATAGACACTGACAGAAAATGAGTGACTTAATGAATAAAGAAACAATTTTTCCCTCATGTACTAATTGAGTGCGGGTGCTCCAGGTTGGTGGTTGTTCTTCACACGGCGACTTAAGCACCCAAGTTGCTTCCATTTTGTGACTCTACCATGTCCTAGGACCTTGTTAGTGGGTACAAGGTAGAGATTGTGTCCAGATTTCAGCCAGTGGAAAGGAAATAGTGTGGAGGAGACACGCCTCACTGGAAGGCCCCAGTCCTGAAGAGACAACACATATTGCCTCTACCCATTTTTCATCGCAGAGAATTTAGTCACATGGTTACATCAGCGTGTAAGGGAGACTAGAAAGCGTAGCCTAATTATGTTCAAGCAAACCTCAAAGAGCACATTCACCTCTTCCCCAAGTGAGACAACTCAAAGGTCCAACAAGCAGCTGTATCCAGCTCAAGGTCCATGAACCCCAGGTGATGCTCAGTCCTCTCACTCACATCAGGCAAAGATTCTAGTTGTCTGGTGACCTACCAATTGAAGGCAAAATACCGTCCTCTCTTTATGTTGACCTTCTTCCCTCTTCCCTATCAGAATAAATGGTGGATTAGGAAGAAGGCAGCCATAACTAAAACTCTTATGCAGAAAAGAGAAGAATAAGAAACGCAGCAGTCACTGGCGCACAGCACTGATGGAAACCAGCTAGAGAGGCAGGTGTTTCAAAGACCTGTGTCCTGGCAGGAAGGAACTTCCTTGATTGGACCCTGTTTCTGCTTTTCAGGAAGTAATTCTTGTTCATTGCTCTCTCTGTCCCCCTCTCTGCTCTCTGGAAGCAACTTCCTTGTCTATTTATTCTTCTTGACTGACCACATCTGAAAAAGTTTTGGGAATTTATTCCTCTCGGGGACTGCATACATTTTGTTGCTCAGTTTGCAGGCCCATAGAGTCACATGGCTATTTGCTTCTTATGTGCCTAAATTCTGTGGCAATACACAATTCACAATTTCTTCAATCTTAGTAAACTCTGAGTATATTTGCTTCCAAGGTGCCTGTAAACACAACCAAATGTTTTTCTGGATATAGTCTACATAGTACTTGAGTTTTTACTTGCTTGCCCTTCCTCTGACATCTTCCACTCACTTTAATGGTGACTCTCTTGAGGCCATCTGAATAACTAGGCTTTGCTGGGAAGGCAACAGCCTGACCTTTTGTCATTTGGAATCCAGAATTTGGAATCAGCTTTTCAGGTGAGGAAGGGGCTTAATCTTTGAACTTTTCTCCTTCAAAACAAAACATAGTCACTTTTTAAGGATTATCAGAAGTCTTGTCTGACAATCCTATTGAAAATGTTCAATGCTAGAGAGGATGTGATGAAAAGGGAACACTTCTACATTGTTGGTGGGAGTGTAAACTAGTACAGCCTCTGTGGAAAACAGTGTGGAGATTCCTAAAAGATCTAAAAATCGATCTTCCATATGACCTCGCAGTCCCCCTACTGGGAACATACCCAGAAGAACTCAAACCACTCTATGAAAAAAGATACCTGCACACGTATGTTTATCACAGCATTGTTCACAGTAGCAAGAACATGGAATCAACCATGCTGCCCATCAGAAGAGGACTGGATAAAAAAATGTGGTACATATACACAATGAAATAGTACACAGCCATAAAGAAGGACAAAATCACAAACTTCACAGCAACATGGATGGACTTAGAGTCTATATACTGAGTGATGTATCACAGAAACAAAGAACTGAGTATCACATGTTCTCACTCATAAGCAGACCTTGAACAATTATTGTAATATAAGAAAAGGATTGGCAGTAGGGGGAAACTGCCAGTGGTGGGGGCGGCGGGGAGGAGGATTGGCAGTAGTGGGAATCTGCTGGGGAAGAGGAGGGCACACCTCATCAACAAGGGTACCTGCATAATGAACATTTGTATACCTCACCCTGAATTGTACCCCATATCTTTAAAGTAAAAAAATTAAAAGAGGAAAAAACCAAAAAAACAAAAATCAAAATTTCCACTATGTCTCACCTTCGTTTGATCTTTTTAAAAGCACTACAATTACTTTCATATATATGTATCATGTATATCATATATATTTATATATTATACTTACTTATTATTACTATTTTTAGAGACAGAGTTGCACTCTGTTGCCCATACTGGAGTGCAATGGCACGATTATAGTTCACTGTAACTTCAGACTCCTGGGCTCAAGCCATCCTTCTGCCTTAGACTATTGAATAACTGGGGCTGCAGGCATGCACTACCATACCTGGCTAAGTTTTAAAGCTTTTTTGTTTTTTTTTTTTGTAGAGACAGTGGCTTCTCTGTGTTGCCCAGGCTGGCCTCAAATTTCTGACCTCAAGTGATCCCTCCCACCGACTTATTATTTATCAAACTAATCGTTATAGTCTGTCTTCCTTCTCTGGAATGTAAATTTTATAAGGTTTGAAAATTATATTTTATGGCCTAATGTCTCCCATAGAGAGATAGTGCCTGACACATAGCAGGTGCTCAACAAATACATGTCGAATGAATGAATGATTTGAGTGTGCTGACTAGGATTCAGCTATATATCATGCTGTGTGTTAACTGCGCATATAGTATGGGTTACAACCATTTCTTCCTCTTCCACATAATAGAATTCTTACTTTGTTCATTTGGTGGAGTAGGGCAGGAGGATGCATCTATGATCTCCAGCCATAGATGCATCTCCATTCTATGCCATTTATGGAAACTCCATTCTTCCTTGTGGGTGATCAGTGTAATAATGGACAAGTAAAGCGGTCTTGTCCAGTGAGAGGTAAGCAAAAGTATGGTAAGCAAAAGTATGGTAGCATGGAGGAAAAAAATCTTTTTCTGTTCACTTCCTTCCTTTCTGTTTTGGGCATTTTTTTAATGATATGATATCGGCGCTTCAGCAGGCGTTTTGTGATTATGACGGCAGACACTGCTAACATACTGAGATTGGAAGAGTGGAAAGACAGAAAGACTCCTGACCTATATAATTAGATCATTGCCCCAAACTTGGAATCATTTCCTTTTTAAATGAGATAATACATGTCTACTTTATTTAATCCATTTTTTATTTTCTATTCTGTTATTTGTTGATGGCAACTGACTGCATCGGACAGGTACTGAAGTAGTATCTTCAGTAGCTGCTGAGGTGATTTTTCTACCATACTGCTGCTCATTCAAGCATTTGTTCATTCATTTACTTATGAATAAGTGTACTATATGCCAAGTTCTATGCAAAACTCAGAGGTAAAAAAAATTGATATGATACAGACACATGCCCTCGGGGAAGAGACACCAGAAGAACAAACAAATACTTGTACATCATCTATCTAGCACACTGTTATCACAGAACAAGTGCTTAGTAGCATTCAAATCCAATATAACTAGTAGAACTAGTTAGTCTTTTAGGCAAATCAAGATGGGTAGAGCTAATGTATCTTATCATCTCTGCAATGGGCCCACGTGGGTTCTACTCTTACCATTTGAGAGAAGCTCTTCTGGTGCCACAGGCATCAATATTGGCAACTGTGACCATATCATTTACCTCCTATCTATTCAGACATAGATTCATTCATCGAGAAGATTATAGGGTTAGGGAAGCAGATAAGATGGTTTCTTCTTTGTTCTCCACATCCACTTAATAGGTTCTTCTTAAACACCTAAGAGATCAGAACTGATTGTGGTTAGAACCCATGGATCAAATTGTGGCTGCTTAAATATGCTGCTATAGGTGCCTGGTAAATTTTGCATATATGTCTGGAAAATACATTAGAATTGTAGATGGTTAAATATGTCAGTTTCATCTGTGAAACTACAGGGTTTTTTTGGTCTAAAAAAAGTGTTGAAGCTTTATCATGCAAAACTGGTTATCTAGTCAATGATCTATTGAGCCATTTTCTTTGCAAAGCTGTTCAGTATCTGCAAATAGTAATGTTAGCTGCCAAATGAGTATGTGGTCATTATAGCTAGAACTCAGGAAGGGGAATTGCATATACCCAGTTATATTTTGACAATTTAAGTTCAAATGACAAACACATACATGCTCAGGATGAGTCTTAATCTTTTAAAAATGTGTCGTATAACATTAGATTTACTGAACCACTTATTATAATTAGGCTCATTAAAAGTTATTTAGAGAGAAAGTTTATCTACCAAGAAAAGATAGTGAATCAGGGCAGTACACTGATTTTTGACAGATGTAACCAGTAGATTAATTTACATGCCCATGGCTTTTGCTTTATGTATTTAAAGTTTGTGGCAAGTATCTTTAAGTCTAAGTATCCCTAATTTTTTTCTCTTTATTCTAGAATGATTTTGAGATTTCCATTCTTTGTTCCTGTCTACTCTGTGATTACCAAATTTTCTAATGGCATTTGACAGTTTTCTTTGTTTGTTTTTATTTGTGATATATGATGGCTAGGTTTAGTTAACCAGATGTAGAGGATAAATTATAATTGTTACATTTAATACATGTAAACCTATCATTTTGAAAAGAGGAACAAGCTGGGTTCGGTGGCTCAGCCTGTAATCCCAGCACTTTGGGAGGCTGAGGTCAGTGGATTGCCTGAGTCCGCAGGTTCGAGAGCTGCCTGGGCAACTTGGCGAGACCTCATCTCTACAATAAGTCAAATATTAGCCGGGCGTGGTAGCGTGTGCCTGTAGTTCCAGTTACTTGGAAGGCTGAGGCAGAAGGATTGCTGGAACCCAGGAGTCGAGTGGCCACTGCACTCCAGTCTGGGTGACCGAGTGAGACTCCAAATCAAAAAAAAAATAAAATAAAATAAAAAATAAATAAATAAATAAAAAGAGGAACAATTTATGTACATATCTGCGAGGAAAATAAAAACAAAAAGATTATACAAAAATGTCAGTGAAACTAAAGCTAACAAACCTGCAAATATATTTTAAATTTTTATTAAAAAATTAAAAGTGCCTTTTGTCAAACTAAAGAAAGAAACTGAGGCAGACTCAATATAAGTACAATGCTTATTTTGGGCTTTGAGAAGGGCAGTCCCATGGATATGAATTGAAGTTGCCCTGAATGCTTTGATTAGTGGTAGTTATAGATGGGCATTTAAAGAAAAAAGAAGGGGTAATTCTTACATTGGTTCATTAAAATAACATAAGCTATTGATTGGCTTAATACATTTTTTTATGTGCCACAAATTCCTGAAGCATGAAGATAATGGATGAAGGTCGTATTGTATTGTACAATTTGTGATAACATTTTAGGAATTTGTCAGCTAGTCAGCAAACTATAGGGAAGACAGAAATGAACAAAATACCTTTAAACAATTGCCCCTAGGCTAGTGTACAGGAGACATGACTGAAGAGAGACTCTTGTCTGTCTGAGCCTGATAAATTTTGCTTACCTCACATAGCTCAGATTGCTCTGAGCTACTTTTCTTCTCATTTCCTCCTTTTGACTGAAATCTTTCACTTCTGAAAGCATTGATCATCAACATTTGAAATGCAAGATTCTCCTACATTTTTGGAAGGCTCATTCCAAGATAATCTCATTCCATGTCAGAGGGAAAGAGAAGAGGTACTATGGCTCAAGAATTTAGTGAGATCTTAGGCTAAATTAATTGACAACACAGAGACAGAGCAATTGGGATTTCAGCTAGGCCACCTGTTTACAAAGCAACTGTGGTATGTTGAATCATTTCTAAGCATCTAACTATAATGATTTTAGTTTTTGTTGTTGACTTTAGACATCTAAAAATGCAAAGCACAATCAATTTAAGAATGAAAACTATTACACAAATAAGGACAGTTATTAATGAAACAATTTGAAATCCAGATTTGAAAGGTGTTTCTATTCCTGAAGATAACAAATCAAATAAATCATGTAAGGGGTCTGTTTTTCTAACATCTTGAAGTCATTTGACCTTTTGAGTGATTCTATTTTTTTTTGAGTTGGAGTCTCCCTCTGTCGCCCAGACTGGAGTGCAGTGGCTGCTCCCGGCCACCGCAGCCTTGACCTGCTGGGCTCCGGCGATCCTTCCGCCTCAGCCTTCCAAGTAGCCAGAATTATAGGCATGCTCTACCATGCCTGGCTGATTTTTTGATTTATTGTAGCGATGAGGTCTCGCTGCCCAGGTGGGTCTCGAACCCGCGGGCTCAGGCAATCCACTCACCTCACTCTCCCAAAGGCGCGGGATTACAGGCTGAGCCACTGAGCCTGGCTTGAGTGATTCTTTTTAGTTGAGTTTCTGCTTGTCCTGGTCTGAAGAACAAGGTGACTAACTGTGAGTCAGCTTTAGCTAGAGATCTCTGGTGATGTCGATTCAGGTAGGGCTGCTTTTTAAAAATAAGAAATGTGAATCCATGAGTCAATGCCTTTGAGTTTAGCTGCACAAGGTTCAATTGACAATACTTGATATCATCTCTTTCAACATGATTGGAAGGAGTTCTTCATTTGATGGTATTTACAATAAACAAAATCTCCAGCTGTAGGCCATGATCTTTGATGTCTTTGATGCTCAGGTTTGCTCTCGAAAGGATCCTTAAGTTAAAATTTTAGTGAAAAGCTTTATAAGGCCTTGGAAATAATGAAGACTATCACCTTTAATGAGAGCTGGCTTGTTGGCTTCTTCATCCAGACACATGGGCCCTCCTGTCATTATTTCTAAAAAAGAAAGCTGATGTTTTCCAAATAGGGTGGCATATAAGTTCAGTAATATCATTGGAAGAACTTAGGCAAGGGAAGTTTAAGAGTTACTATAAGTTTTGTCAATTAAAAAAAAAATTCCATTTGTGTGTTCTGCCACTCTGGAAGACTAAGGGTGGTATGTACAATGGAAATGCTGAAAAATTTGCCATATGTTTATTAGTCCAGTGAAATGAGTTCCTTGGCTGCTGCGAAGCTTAAAGGGAATTCCCCAAGAAGAAATAAGACAAGTCTTAAAATAGTCATTGTTAAAAACACAATTGACAGTAAAATTTTGTAATTTTCTTTTTTTGTGGCCTAGGATTCAATACAATAATCATAATTATGACTGATAACATATACCAAAGCATATCCAATTTCTAGGAATATCTGATATTTTAGAACACATATTAGTAACATTTATACAAATATAATGCAAAAATGTTAAATGCCATTTCTTATTTAACAGTGCTTCCCATATGATTTTTATATACCAAATAAGCCTCGTATGTTTCTCTTGAACTTCCAGGGGTTCTTTCTGGAATGTCCAAAAGTTAATTCAAGATGAAAAGACTTAATTTAGAAAATGAAATTTGATTTTGAGAAGTTTGTCAAACATCAAAGGTTTAAAACACTTGGTCAACATAGAATTATTTATTTAACCAAAGTGATGATTGAAAGATTTCAAAGAGAAACAAAATAAAGCAAAACAAAAAACAGAAAACTTTTGTCTTTGATAGAGAGGAGAGGAGAGTAAATTTTATAATCAAAAGGTCTAATAGAGACAGCATGAGACCAATAGAATCTGTTTCTTTCTTTTTCCCCTTTTTTTTACTGTTTACTCAAAAAGTGAAAACATTTTACTACATCTTATCAATGCTATACAAAACCATATTTGAAAGAGAAAACCAAATTCTTCTTTGCACTAGTATATTATAAATGCTAAGGCTAATTTTAATAAAATTTTATAAATAGCTTTGTTCTCTCTCAATCAACATGGGTAAGATTTCTGTAAATCTTTTTAAATCTCTTACTTTAAAAATTTTCTTTCCCTAATTTTTTATATCCATTTGGTTTATTTATCTTTTGTAAATCCTTCAATTTAAAACACCTTTAAATAATCTCTAAACTAAGAAAAATCACAATTTTCTTTAACAAAAATCACATTCTTATGTCTTTCTTATAACTTTTCTTATCAAAGACACATCCTACTTTTCTTAAACACTCTGTCTACAAAAGCATTTTTCTTATATCTAATAGTTTTCATATATTAACTAAAATTTTAATTCTCAGTAACTGTAATTTTCAGTGAAAAACCTAGAAAGTAGGCAATTTTAATCATTATTTATGATGTACAGAACCCAGGACAAAGGATAGAGCTAAGAAGACAATGCCTGAAGAAGTCTACCCTTCCCAGAATGACCAAGAGGCACAGTTGAGCCAGGGAGGACATAGTGAATTTGGCTCTGACATGCAACTGGTGGCCTAAGTCCTGTGGACATACTTATGTCTTCAGGCTCCACCACAGCTACCTGTCTAGGCCCCAGAATCTAAAGACTCAAAGGTAATTAAGCAGGTATAAAAAAAATCACCAAAGCAACCATTTTATGACCTTAAAACATCTAGCAAACACATTATAAATTTGTCTTACCAGTAGATCCTGGCAAAAACACCTACAATTAAATTTAATACAGTATACTGACATTTGTGGACATATCTCTATTTTATTTACAAAGGATTACTAAAATAACATGAATTTGGAAAGCATTTGGTCTTATTTACTTAATATATAAGTGCTCATTTCTTTATAAGGCTATTTGTTATCATGTAGACAATATGCAAGCATAGATGTGTTCACATGTACACATGAAAATACAGAAAGACACAAATAAAGATCTTATAGTTCTGAATTTAAAATTTTGTCATGCTACTGCTAAAACTCACTAGTTTAAAAAAACAGTTTCAAACTTCACCTGCTTGTTTCCCACACATCCAATTTTTTTTTAAAAGACAATCAGATTAAGCTGTGCCTCTGTAAATGGAATAAGTTAAAGTTTATCTGTCCTGCATGGTCAAAGTCCTTATAGAGTTTTAGAGAAAAAAACAGGATTGCTTTTTTTTCTTTTGTTGTTTAAAAAAAAAAAAAATGTGCGTGTGCTAGTTAGAGGAAGATTAAAAATAGATGCCAGGGTAGCACAAAATTATAGAAATTCACCACAAATTTTATAAGGAGATGAATCTCATTTAGATATATAGCTTCTAATTTATTCTCCATTTTCAGTTGAACCACTGAGCTAAGGGTTGAGCACGATAACAAATATAAGACTGGAAAAGCATTTGCTGTTTTCAAGGCCTAATATTTAAATATGTGAAAACAGGCAGACCTGGAAGACAGAGCATTTAATCTTTAAAAATCAAGGATCCCCTTTTTATACCAAATTCCGGGTTGTCCCAAAGAGGAAGACACCATGGGTCTGGCATGTACAACATTTACACAAGCTTTTGTTGCAAAGACGTTCTCTTGAAGCTGGTGGGTAACCCAATGCCCATCAGCCCATACTGGGATCACTCCATTCCCCATAAGAATCTTATCCCTTGGTTGTGAGTGCTTCCATAGCTTTTCACTGTTCGAACTGCACCTTTTTAAGCTAAACATACACGTAAATAAACAGATGAATAAATATATATCCCTCTTCAGTAATAGCTACTCATAACAACTACTGTCAGCCATCTCCAAAACTGCAGTTGTAACCAATGACTTACCAGCCATCATACACACAAAGGTCATGGTTCCTCTCACAGTACAAAGTAATTCCTGGTACTTCAAAAGCCAAAGAGATTAGGTAACTCAGTACAAAAGAGGACAGACAGACCTTTAGACGTGAGAGGAGCCTGCCTATGACTCTTAGAATACCACAAGGAATACAGAAGGCCCCCCAAAAGAGGATGAGCATGGCATTGCTTTCAGTGTTTCCCAAGGGGTCTCAGGACTACTAGAAGTCTCCTCTATATTTCTTCATGTGGTATCAAAGATGGTAAAAGGAAGGAGGAGCAGAAGTGAAAGGAAATGAAAGAAGAAGTATTAATGGAGTCAATTTGTGGAGATGTTAAGCGTTCTAAAAGGCCAATAAAGTTTTACGCTTTTCTTAGCCAAAATTATGCCAACTAGAAAGAAAGCATACAATGAAAAAATGGTTTCATTTGACTAAAAAAATTTCCAGAGACATGACCCAAAGGAGAAAAAGCAGAAAGGATATAAAGAACACACACACACACACACACATATATCTTAAATATCAGCTTTTGATTACGCTGTCATGATTATAGAGGGCTTTAAAAGATCCTTTCAAATCTCTTATTAGATTTCAGCCAAGACAAACTGAAAGTAGGCCCACCATTCAGTTTTCTTTTTTTCTTTTTGGGTTCTAAAACCTGCTTTCCCACTTGTGCATGCAAATAAATTAATTTAGGAATTTCGAAAGACCTCTATTTTGGCCATGGTGATTTGGGATCATTTCGAGTTATGTGGGTACATTTACACAGGTATTTGCAGATGGAGCTCTAAAGATATTATACAGAAATTCAGCTGGTTTCTAAGCGGGGGGGGGGGGGGGGGCGGGGGTGAGGGATCTCCCCTCAGGAGAAAACTCAGTTTTGATGAGCAGTTTCCTATAATTTTAGAAACTCCTCTTCAAAAGTGACCTTATTTGGAACAGTGTATTTGGCACCATATAGACACTATGAGAACACAGACATTTGTGTTTTGTGAACATCACTTCTCAAATCTCAAAGAGTTACCAGTGAGTCACGGTTGGCTGGTGCCAGGTACCAACCCTCTTGTACAGTTTCTGACTTAGCTGAAAACCCCTGCAAGTGTTCTTGCAGAGAAGAACTTTGAGATTGCTACACATCATGGACAAATGTCCTGAACGCCATAAAGTTTCTAGTAACCTAGAGCACCCAATCAAGTTTGGAGCAGCAGGTGCGTCTTAACCTTAGGATGAGAGAGCTTGCCCTCATACACATTTCGTTTTGAAACTAGCTGCGATTGGTCACATATGAAAAGAGAAGTCTGAATTACAAGCAGTAGGAAGCAGTTACAATTTTAGAAGCATATAAATTATGTAGTTTTAGACCAACAAAAGTGAAACCACCAGTGTTAGATTTCCAATGCCGTAACCTGAGACTTTTACCATGAGGCAGAGGCAGAAAAGGCAGTTCTCTGCGGACCTCCCGTTGTGAGGATGAGGCAGAGAAGGTAGTTCTCTGCAGAGGTTTATACTAGAATCTCCTGTTCAGAGACAGAGACAGAAGCCCTCACTTTTTAAAAAAAGAGAAAATAGGCCAAATAAAATGTAGACATGAATTGAAAATAAATTGAGGTTCAGGTTAAGAACGTACCCTTTTGCCTCCAATGAAACCTTTGGAGTCAGAGAAACACAATGGGTTTGTGCAAGTGCTGAGTGCTGAGTCTGAGAGGGAATGCTGAGTAATCAAGGGTGGAAGGATCACTTTGAATCCTGCCAGTTAAACCAGATATCTCAAACTAAAGAAAGAAACTAAGGCAAATTTAATATAAGTAGAGAGTTTATTTGAAGCAAATTTGAGAACTACAACTCAGGAGATACAAATTCGAGTTGCTCTGAACATATGATTTGATTAGGGGCAGTTACAAGTGAGTTTTTTTTTTTTTTTTGAATTGGAGTCTCACTCTGTCGCCTAGGCTAGAGTGCAGTGTCACTCTCATGGCCACCACAACCTTGACCCACTGGGCTCAGGAGATCCTACCACCTCAGCCTTCCAGATAGCTGAAACTACAGGCATGCGCCACCAAGCTCACCTCATTTTTCTTGATTTATTGTAGAGATGAGGTCTTACGAAGTTGCTCAGGCTGGTCTTAAACCCGTGGGCTCAGGCAATCCTCTCACCTTGGCCTCCCAAAGTGCTGGGATTACAGGTGTGAGCCGCTGAACCTGGCCACAAGTGGGTTCTTAAAGAAAAAAATAAAGGGGGCAGTCCTTACATTGGCTCATTAAAATAACATAAGCCATTGATTGGTTATACGTTGCTCTTTGTATCACAAATTCCAGAGGCGTGATGAGAACAGGCAAGGGTCACATTGTGTTACTTGTGATAACATTTTAGGTAATTTATCAGCTTGTCTGAAAACTACAGGGAAAGAAAGAGAAACCAAAATGTCTTTAGACAATTGCCCCTGGCATAGCTATGAGGAATATGACTGAAGTTTCATACTTAAGTCTCTTTGGGCCTGATATATTTTGCATGCTTCACCTAGTTCAGATTTCTTTGAGTTACCTTTCTTTCTCACACGCTTCTAAGAAGATCCTAAGTTTTTAATGTATTATTTTATGTTCATGACATTCCCACTACCATATCAGAGCAGATGCCATCTCCACTTTATATTGTGGCATTGAAGAGTGACTTATTCATGGTGACAGAGATTAACATGACTCTGAGAGCAGTGGCTTTCCCATCAATTATGAGACATTTATTCACTACTATTCTATATTCAGTTTCCTGTATTGTGAACTGAATTATTTCAATGCCTACAAGAGGGTATCTGAAAATTTGTACTCATAAGACTTCCATGGGACACACCTGGCATTAGATTCAATTAAAGGCATACAAGGCAGGAAATGCAGCTTGCCAGAATGGCAGCATTGGGCATCCCTCTTCAGTAAGATGTCTTGTAGAAGTCCTCACTAATCAAGAGGAAAATCTCTGACTTTCAAGTTGACAGTTCAGGTGCAAGGAGATGGAAGCCATACATGTAGTTCATCTTGTCTTAGAAGCCTGTTGTCTTAGATAGGAACCTATATTTCTTATCAAACTGTTTGAGGCTTTAATTCCAGAGTCTCTGCAATGAGTTTGCCCAGCTATGAGAGACATCACATTCAGGAAGCCCACAGCTGCAGTTTCTCACTATATATCATTTATATATAGTTTCTCTCCTGCCAGATGTAATTTGTCATTTTTTTAAAAAATCATAACAAATATTGCCTGGTAGTAATATTTCTTACCTACCCCTTTCAGGTCTCCAGGGAAACAGTGCTACAAAGTTAACCCAAGGTCAAGTTTATTCATAAAGGACAGAAGATTTTGTTAATGCATTACCCATATTTATGTGGCTCTTTTATACTATTAGGTTTAGGTTAGAGGTTTAGTAGATCTTGGTTACTGACCAACTGACACATTTTCTCTGGTCTCTGACAAAATGAAGTAGATTACATTTAATTTAATAGCTTCAAAAAATATTTTGCAACCTTGCTATCTTATAAATAAAGTCCTCTTGTACCATATTCTGTGTTTATAAATATAGGTAGAAATGGAATTAACTCTTGGCATTTGCCCAATGGAACAGATAGGGGAGAGCACAGCCCCATGTTAGGAATTCCTACTGAGTTAAAATGTTGTAATCCAAAATGAAACAACCTCCAATCCATCATCTTAACTCTCTATTTACATCTCAAAAGACACAGATGAGGACAGATCTTTCCAGGCAGGAGGGAAATACAAGCGCATCCCAACAGTATTTCTCCCAGTTTAACTTTTTTTTTTCCATTAGAATGCCTTGCAATTCTGAACTTCATGGAGTATATGCATCGCTTAGCCACTGTACATTTAGGTTAAATTTATATTTATACCTCTAAAACTCTATATAATATATATTGTGATAGTCTCACTCTGTTGCCCATGCTGAAATGCGGTAATACAATCATGGCTCACTGCAGCCTCAAACTCCTAGGCTCAAGTGATCCTCCAGTCTTAGCTTTCTGAGTTGCTGGAACTGCTGGTGCACACCACCATTCATGTCTAACTGAAAGAACAAAAACAAAAAACAATTTTGTAGAGAGAGGATCTTATTATATTTCCCAGGCTGGTCTTGAACTCCTGGCCTTGAGTGATCCTTCTACCTAAGCCTCCCACAGCACTAGGATTATAGGCACCAGTTAACATGCCTGGCCAGTTATAATATCCATTATTTGAGGAAAAATGTTCATATGTTAAAATGTACACATTTTAAGAGTAGTATTCAGTAACAAATTAATATACCATTAACATTACAATTACAACATAGGCCACACTATTTTCTTTTTTTGAATTGGAGTCTCACTCCATCATCCAGGCTAGAGTGCAGTGGCATGCTCACAGTCACCCCAGCATCGGCCGGCTGGGCTCTGGTGATCCTTCTGCCTCAGTCTTCCAAGTAGCCCAAACTACAGGCATGCTCTACCATGCCTGGCTAATTTTTGATTTATTGTAGAGACAAGGTCTTGACAAGTTGTCTGGGCTGGTCTTGAACCCGGGGGCTCACACAATCCACTTACCTCAGCCTCCCCAAAGTGCTGCGATTACAGGCTGAGCCACCAAGCCTGGCCCCATTTTCAATAACAATGTAAGCCATATCATTGCCAAGATATAAAGCATTTTTGTGCCCCTTCCCTTGGCTCTTTTCTCCCCATCCTGAGACAAACACTTTTCTGATTTCTATCAATATCAATTAGTTTTACCTGTTTTGAACATTATATAAGTGGAATCATAAAATATGTACTCTTGTGTTTGCATTCTTTTGCTCAAGATAATGTTTTTGTGTATTATCTATGTTATTGAGTATATCAATAGTTCATTCACCATTGTATAAATATGCTATAGCTTGTTTACATTCTGCCTGTTGTTGGGCAATTATGTTATTTTCAGTTTTAAGCTATCATGAATGTAGCTGCCGTAAATATTTTTGAATTGTTTATGTACATGTTTTCATTTCTCTTCAGTAAATACCTAGAATGGAATTGCTGTGTCATAGAGCAGACATATGTTTAACATTGCAAGAACCTACCAAGCAATTTTCCTAAGTGCTTTTGCCATTTTTCACTATAGCAATTTATGAGCTATGTGTTTGCTCCATTGCTTGCATTAGGTGTTGTGAAGCTTTATTTTTAGCCATCCTAGTGTATGTGAAGCTTTTAGAAGAAAGAAACATGAGACTATCTTTGTGAACTTGAGGAAGGTAAAGATTTCTTAAGTGGGACATAGAAATTACTAACCATGATAGAACCAATGGAATAATTGGATTAATCAAAATGAAAAACCTCTATTTCTTGAAAGACACTGTTGAAAAATAAAAGCAAACCACACAATAGATATACTTGATAAAGGACTTTTGCCCAGAATTGATAAACAACTCTTATATCTCAATAATAAAAATATATGCAATTGAGATTTTAAAAGGTAAAAGACTTGAGTAAACATTTAAAAAAAGATGATATAAAACTACACAAGACATAAAAAGGTGTGTGATATTATTAGTTATCGATGAAATGAAAAATAAATAAAATAATTTTAGTGAAATAATGTGTAGGAAAGATTTTGAGTTATTTCAACTACAACATCGGAGTCACATGTTGATGTTTTGAAAAGTTCTTGTTCTCACTCATAAATGGACCTTGAACAATTATCATAATACTAAAAGAAAGGGATTGACAATAGTGGGAAACTGCCGGGGTGGGGGTGGGAGGATAGGACTGGCAATTGAGGGTAACTGCCAGGGGAGAGAGGGGCACACCTCATCAACAAGGGTACCTGCATAATGAACATTTGTATACCTAACCCTGAATTGTACCCCACATCTTTAAAATAAAGAAAAAATTAAATTAAATTAAAAAAGAGCTCTTGAGTCATCAGACTGACGATGTTCAGTATATTGCTGTTTGCAAAACAAAAATAAACATATGAACTTATGTTTATTAAGAAGTGTGTTTTAAGCATGTTACACCCCAACATAATAGTATGTTATTTATTTATAAATGTTTTATTAAGTTTTAGCTATGTTTTAAGAAATTGGTTGCAGGTTTGTGGTTGACATACACTGTATTATAATTTTAATTTTTTCCATGTAAAATAATGAGAATTAGGTTTCTTCAGTTAGTATTTTTGTATAAAACTATTCAAGGGAAGATTACTGAAATCAAGAGGGAGATGACTATACTTATTGACTGATTAATTGAATTTTACATTTATAGGAGGAAAATATTTGAATAACTATTATGCTTTTACTTTTATTTAGAAGTTAAATTTTTTTTTTTTTTTAAATTCAGAGTCTTACTCTGTTGTCCAGGCTGGAGTGCAGTGGCACACTCACAGCCACTGCAGCCCAGACTTGTTGGGCTCAGGTGATCCTTCCACCTCAGCCTTCCTAGTAACTGGAACTACAGGCGTGTGCCACCATTCCTGGATGATTTTTTTGATTTCTTATAGATACGTGGTCTCGCATGTTGCCCAGGCTGGTCTTGAATCCCTGGGCTCAGGCAATCCTCTCTCCTCAGTCTTCCAAAATGCTGGAATTACAGGTGTGAGCCACTGTGCCTGGTTAGAAGTTAAATATTTCTTTCTTTTTAAAATTTTGTTTTTATTATAAATATGTGGGGTACAATTCAGGGTTAGGTATACAAACGTTGATTATACAAGTACCCTTGTTGATGAGGTATGCCCCTCCCTCCCCTAACAGTTTCCCTCAACTACCAATACCACCCCCGCTCCCTTGACAGTTTCCCACTACTGTCAATCCCTTTCTTATAGTATTATAATTGTTCAAGGTCCATTATGAGTGAGAACATATGATACTCTGTTCTTTGTTTCTGTGATAGATTACTGTGTATGATCAACTCTAAATCCATCCAAGTTGCTGCAAAGTACATATGTTTGTCGTTCTTTATGGCTGCATAATATTCCATTGTGTATATGTACCACATGTTTTGAGTCCAGCTTCAATGGGCAACATGGTTGTTTTCATGTTTTTACTATTGTGAATAGAGCTACAACAAACATACATGCGAAGGTATCTTTTTTGTAGAATGATTTGAATTCCTCTGGGTGTATTCCCAATAGGTGAATTGCTGGGTCATATGGAAGGTCAATTTCTAGTTCTTTCCGAAATCGCCACACTGTCTTCCAAAGAGATCGCACTAGTTTGCATTCCCACCAGCAGTGTATAAGCATTCCTTTTTCTCTGCATCCTGGCCAGCATCTGTTGTTGTTTGTTTTATTAATGATGATCATTCTTACTGGGGTTAGGTGGTATCTCAATGTGGTTTTGATTTGCATTTCTCTGATGATGAGCAAAGCTGGACACTTTTTCACGTGTCTGTTTGCTGCCTGTATATCTTCTTTTGAGAAGTGTCTATTCATATCTTTTGCCCACTTTACAGGGCTGTTTAAATATTTCTTAAAACAATCTAACAAACCATCTAAATTTTGTCTAGGACCACCCCAGAACAAAGAATTATGTACACTGAATTTATATCAACAACTCAAAGTGATAGGTCAACTTTCAGAGGCTGCAAGGATTCTAAAAATTGCTAGGCTTCCAACTCATCTCTAAGTAGGTTTTTCCACTGTGGTATAACAGACGTTTGGTACAGATAATTCTTTGTCATGGGGCTTTCTGTGCATTGTGTGATGTTTGGCAGCATCTCTGGCTTCTATCCATTAGATGCCAGTTGTGACACTCTCAGTTGTGGCAACAGAAACTCTCTCTATACATTGCTAACTGTCCTATGGGAAGCAAACCCCTCTCTCCAACCCCACTGAGAACAATTGCTCTATAGTTTACCTTACCTACAGGTCCACTTCAAGAGCTAATGTATCTTTTCTGAATGCTCTAGACTTTGGTTGACCCAAGAATGGACGGAAAGTCTTTGGACTATACGGAAGAATATTGACTAGAATCATCTCAATTAAATTGGAATCAGAACTTGCCTCAGAGGGCAGGTCTGGTATGGAGAAAATAGCAATTGACTTTGTTAATTTCAATTTAGTGCTGAATGATTTTAGTCAATGATTTTTTTATTTTTATATATTTTTAAAAAATAATGCATGTTGTAGTTTCCCAAAGAGAGTTCTTAATCCTCTTAGAAATACAGTAAACTGGCCATTGCTTTGTTAAACTCTGGTGTGTTCACATGACTTCTTGAGCTATGACTGCCATGTTTCTTGGTTTTGTTCTCCTCCCCTACCTTGGGAAGGTGAATCTCTTCCCTCTCTCATTTACTCTCTAAATAAACTATATTTTCTAATAAAAAAAAAGAAATACAGTGAACTCCTTTATACCTATCAGTATAATTTTCTTAGGCCCTTAAGTCATACATACAAACCAGGCAACATTTTATTTTCCTGTAATTGACTTTAATTTTATTATGCTGTATTTCCTCTGATTGTATAAAACTAAACCTAATCATTTCCAGGTGGACATAGCCTTTGTCTTCAAGTTCAAAGTCATGTCAGTGCTGGGACTTACCTTTGTCTTGACCCCTTTAGTGTGGCATTCCTACTTTCAAGTTTATTTTTGACAGAATGGAAATGGGGGTTCAGGGAAGGACAGTGTCTGCTCTTTGGTGGTCATGATATTTGTCAGTCTTCCAGAAGGCCACCTTCTGAAATCTCTGCAATTGTGAAAGCCTCAGTTGCATTATTCATGCTTGCATTTAGGTTAAAAATTCAATTCCTTGGTTCCTCAAGTGTCTCTTTCAAGTAACTTCTGAGTTCTCCTTGGAGAAGTAGGAGATCTATTTGTCCCCTTCTCACTGGTGAGCTTAAGATAGGATCAAAGCTGTAATCAGAGACTTTTTGATGCTTGATGTCACACTCAGCCATGTGGAACTGTTCACCTAATAGGATTTTCACACAGAAGATTCACACTACCATTTTTGCTTTGATGCTGGGGCACCAAGTTGATGTGGTGGATCTAGAATACTACATTTTTCTGTGATATATTCTCTCTTTAAGTTATGCATCTAGGGGAGATTGAGATTTCTGTCCTCTTTGCATATGCACTTAATCCTTTTGCTGCTCCTTTTTGAATTATTTTCATCCTACCAGAAGCCTCTTATATACCTGGCACCTAAGCTTTCATGGAGAGAAATCATGTAACCTCTTTCTGCAAGTACTCTTCCAAACTCTTTGCTTTTTGAAGCTAAACATTGCTTTTTGAAGCTAAAAGCAAAGGGTATGACATTCTTTTTTTTTTTTTCTTGTTCTGCAGTAATTTTTTTCCCTGAGTTAGAAAATGCCTCAAAATGAATAGGATGAGGGAATGGTTTTGGGATAAGAAAATTACCACCATTAAAAAAAATACACTTCGTCATTTTTGTCACAACATATAAACATATTCCTTCCTCTCTTTTCCTCTGCTAGAGCCAATCAGTTGCCAGGAACTTCTTAATTTTGCTTTCTTAATTTATCTGACTCTTCTCATTCATTGCCATGGCTACCCCCTTCTACAGCATACCCAGCATTTTGCAATAGGTTGCAGGCTAGACTTGAGTCTCACGTCTTTATTTTTTGCATCCTTTCACACTGAATTTGGGTGAATCTTTCTAATCAATGGTACAAAAGCCTTTAGTGGCACCATATTACCTCTGAGATAAGTTATATGGACATTCTGCAAAACTGACATCAAACTATTTCATAAGACTGAACCCCCCTTTTTTCTTTTCATGGTGTCCGCCTTTCACTAGTGTAGAAGCAAACATTGCTTCTTCTACACTATGTTTCAGACACCATGCCAGGCACCAGCGAATGAATGAAAGATTTCAGTCACTCAGATGGGAAGATTCTTGATGGTGAGAACTGTGACTAATGAAGAACTAAGAAACTGGGGGAGTGCTAATTACTTTACTAGGTTTCATGCCTTTGCATTTTTTTCTAATTCAGCCAGGGCTGGGAAAGGAAGTCAGAGATTTCCCAGGGAAGGTGAAGAAGAGTTATTAAAGTAGAAAAGAACAAGAAGTGTGTTTCAGGCCCGATTCTCAGCATCAGTAAATAAATAGAGGTATGAAATATCATGGTACATGGGATAGCATTAATCTTTTGTTTTGACAGTCTCCGTTGGCAAAGTCCCTGTCTTACTGAAGAGAACCCACCTCCATTGCAGAGGCTGAAGATGCCAGCATGAAACTAGGGCATGGACCTGTGAATAAGGCTTCATCAACTGGATGAAGACTCCCCAGACTTTGAATTGACAGTAGTGACGCCATAAAACACAGACCACACAGAATCTATTCTGTTGAACCTAGCAACGGTGATAGGAGCTACATACTTTTTCCAGAGGCGCTAATGGCAGTACCGTATCCACCATCAGTGTGTTAGCAGTGCAAGCTGTAATTTCTGGGCCCAGAAACAGGGGTGGTAGAGTTTCCAGTGCACTAGTTCTGTGGCTTAATTTGAAACAGGATATTATTTAAATTTTGCTGCATTGTAAACCATCCCAAAACTAAATGTGAAGTGACAAAGACTCTTTTCTTGGCCAAACTGTAGACAAGTTCATCTGAGTTCTCTTTTTGACTAGGCCTCAACTAAGGCCTATAAAAACTACAGACTCTCAGCACAAATAATTTCGTTCTTTCCCCACATTCCACTCTTACACTAAAAGATTTGAACAAAAACTAATGTAGTCCTAGTAGCCATGTCTGCATCTCTAGAATGACCCTCCACCCCTTAAAGTACCTGCCTTAAAAATCTCAACATTGCCTAGGGCATTACTGTTTCTCCCAGTCCAAATCTGATAATAGATAAGTTCTTTTCATTTTTGGAGGGGGATGGGGAGGGTTTTTTTTTTTTTTTTTAAGTCAGAGTCTCACTCTGTCACCCAGACTGGAGTACTGTGGCATGATCCAGGCTTACCACAGTCTCAAACTCCTGGGCTCAATCTATCCTTTCACCTCAGCCTCCCAAATAGCTGAGTCCACAGGCCTACACCACCACACCCAGCTTTTTTTTTTCTTTTGTAAAGACAAGGTCTTACTACGTTGCCTAGACTGTTATACAACTTCTGTGTTCAAGCAATCCTCCTGCCTCGACCTCCCAAAATGCTGGGACTACAGGTGGGAGCCACTGTGCCACCCCAGATAACCTTCTAAACTCCTAAGATGGGAGTCTTAGAGCTGTTACCTTAGAAAACTTGCAGTTTTAATTCCTTTCTCTTCCCATTTGAGACATAGATCTTCTACCATCCAAAACTGTCTTTTCAAGGACCTGAGAACCATCTCTCTGCAATGCAAACATTTAGGGAAATACCTCCCTCTTCCTCTCTGCCTGATAGGTATTGTGCCGCTAATTTACAATATTGAAGACACATGAAGTTTGCTGCTCTTCCAAATAAGCACCAGTCAGCACAACCAGTCTCTGGTCAAGCTTCTACTCACTCCTCCACCTCCACTCCCTCAGTCTCCTTTTAAGATGTTCAGTCACCTCTGCACAAACGAAGGTTCAGTTCATGCCGGAACCTCTTCCCCCTTGCAATAATCATTACTGAATAATGTCTATACTGACTGCTTTAACTAGCGTCGGGACTTTAACACAAGTCATCCCAAAACTTATTAGCATATTTAGTTCATGATTTCGTGAAAATAGCAATTTGAACTGGATTTAACTGAGTAGCTTTGGGCTCACTCATGTTTGCAATTGGCTGCTGGTCAGTGAGGCAACTCTGTTTCTGTGGTACGGTTGACTATCAGCTGAGGCTATGGGGACAACTGGACAACATGTTCCCAGCAGGCCAACCTGGCCAGCCTGGGCTCATTCATATGACAGCTAAGCGGAGAGGAGAGGCCTTGTGATGCCTACATTCAGAAATGATACAACTGTCACTTCTGCTACCTTCTTTTGGTCAAAGCAAGTCACAAGACACACCCCAAATCCAAAGGCAAAGAAAGCCACTAAACACACTCGACCAATTGATTGAGGCAGCTTCAAAGTCACATTGTCAAGGGATGTGGATACAGGAAGAAAAGCGATGGTAACTGTTGCAAACTGTCTATCAACATTGTTCCTGGCTGTGTAGCCTGCAAGCTTGATTTTTTTGGACCAGGTTTTGGAGCCTCCTTTGAGCTTTCATAAAATCTTTTTTGATGTAAGCAAATGTAAGGTCACGTAAGATTATGATGTAAGGTCATTCTGTGGCTTATAATTAAATATCTTGTTGAATATGCTGAGTAACACACATTTTTTCCCTTTCTTTTTCCATTCACACAATGACTTTTCCCCACAATGTCCAGAGGAAGGCTGTCCAATAAAAGTATAATACATATAATAATATTATTATAATAATATATAAGCCACAGATTTAATTTTAAAAATTTTGTTAGTCTTATTATAAAAAGTAAAAAGAGACAAGTGGGGTTAATGTTAATATATGTTAATATGTTTTATTTAACTCAATATCTCCACGGTGTTATTATTTCAACTAACCAATATAAAAATTACTCAAGAGATACTGTACATTCTTTTTTTAATTTTGTTTTCAGAATCTGTTGTAAAGCTTATACTGTCAGTACCTCATAATTTGACTTAGCCAGATTTTAAGTCCTTAGTGGCTACACGTGGCTATCTTATCAAGGGCACTGTTTTGCCCAGAATGAGTCATTGTTAAGGACTGGATGACTGATTCACCAGTAAGGTGAATGGCATCACTGAAGAGAAGAAAACCATCATGTACTCACCATGAATTTTGTACCAAGCACTGTTAAAACCACTTTATGTAACATCTTATTTGGTTTTCCCACAGAGCAGAGTCTGAGATAAGCATTTGGGTGAATATACCTTATTTGAGAGATGCTTCCAGGAAGCCAATTAAGGGTCATTATTGAGCCAGTTATTGGGTAACTGGCTCATTTCTACTGGAGACTGCTCATGGACCTGTATTGTGTGAATTTCAGAATTTTCCCTCCAAAGGACAGAAGACTGAGGTTGAGAGTTTCTCTGGATGTTAATGCCCAATGCTTCTTGACTGTCCTGCAAGAAGCTGAGGAATCTTATCTTCAGAATGAGTCTTGAGGGAGAAAAACTGAGAAATAAGACACTCAGGGTAAGGTTTAGCCAGTATGCATGGGAATTGCCTGCCGCTAGTTGGAATTGGAATCAATGATGGGCCACGAACATGGCAAAACTTCTGCTGTGCATACATTGTATAGTTGTCTTAGTTGGTTTGATCTAGCTATAACAATATCATAAACTTACTGGCTTACGAACAATATAAACTTAATTCTTATATTTCTAGAGGTAGAGAAGTCCAACACCAAGGAGTCAGTAGATTTGGTATCTGATGAGGGCCTGTTTCCTGGGTCACAGAATAGTGCCTTCTTGCTGTGTTTTCACATGGTGGAAGGAAGAAACTCTGGTCTCTTTTGCCTCTCAAAAGGGCACTAGTCCCAGTCATGAAGGCTCCAACCTCATGACTTAATCATCTTCCCAAAACTCCACCTCCTAATAACATCACTTTGGGAATTATGCATCCATGTAAGAATTTTGGGGGACCCAACATATTTTGCAACAATATTTGGAAAATAGAAATTGTTATTTCAGTTTAAAGATAAAATAATAAAAATTCTAGTGCTATTTCAGATGACATAACTCATAAGTGATTGAGTGCATTTATACACAAATATGACTCTCCATAAGGTCCACAAAGAATACATATTTGGGGATTTTTCTCTTGTTGGGGGAAATTTTCAGAGATTATTTTCTTTACTGCGTGCTTATTTATTATTGCAGACATTCAGACAAATCTATAAAGTAGGTTTTTGTTGAAATATCCTTAACTATTTTTTTTTGAAAGAGTACCACCATAAACTTTACAACAGGGTCTCAAAAGAATGTGACATGCTATTTAAAAAATGTGCATTTGCTATTGTGCTTGATATATTTTTTTGACCTTCAGAAGGAAATTTTCAATAAATTCTGTCAGGTCACTTATTTCCACCATTCACTGCTGAATTTCTAGTGCAGAGCTCATTTTCAAGTCGATTATTAGTCCAACAGATCCTCCCTAAATGAAAGAGACTGAACACATCACAGATTGGACAGCACCCATTATCTGAAATAGCCGTAAGCGGCTTTAATGTTGGAGATTTAGTATAAAGGATTGTCCTCCTGGAAGACTGGCTATAGTTGTTTGTGGGGCAGAACAAATTATAAAATGATTATAGCTTCAGAGATGTATGTTTCAAAATGATTGCTTCACCAGTCCATAAAATTTCTGCTTTAAAAAAAAAATGGGTGAAATATGAGAGACTTAAGAGATTAGATCATTGGGATATTACTAAAAATGTCTTTATAGGGCCTGGATACAAGGCCATTGGAGTCTATAACTTAACAGGAATGCTGACAGGAAGTCATCAGTACAATGAAAGAAAGGCAAATTTAAAGATGAAAAAGAAAAGCTTTAAGAATGAAAATAGACCTAGCCTAGAAAAACAGAAGGTTAGCTAAGCTGTATTTTCCTCTGTATTTTCCTAACTGTATTTTCCTCTGTAGGGTCTGAAGGCAGGGGTGAGAGAGGTAGGTATAAGAGAACTTTTTCTTTTCTTGTATGTGCTACTGTATTAACTTCAATTTTTAAATGTACAATTTGTGCAACTAAAAATAATATTAAAACAAAATTACATTAAGAAACATACTTTTCAGCTTATTCCTGTTACTTTTGCTCTGAGCTAACTTCCAAGTCTAACAACATGCAGTAAATATTCACGAGAAATTCACTGAAGAGAGAATCTTCAAAATTTTTGATGTCGTCAGTAGTTCCATTTTGCAGGCAGAAATACATTTCAGCTTTGCCATGTTTTCTAAAAATGTAAATTTTACTGTTAAGTATGATTTTATGCCTTTCAGACTCCTTCTAGGCAGTGAAGGACACGGTGCCCTGTGCTAACAGGCACACAAAAAAATTTTTTTAGAAATCACAACTACAAAAAGCTATCTGAAACAGAGAAGTATCTGACAAATAAGAGGAAACTAGGTTTTTAATATTTTGTTATATCTCTTGATTAGTCTGTGTAAATATTTATTTAAAAATATTTGTTCTTATTGTGAAATCATACATGCTTTTTTGGAGTTATATTGGGTGTCTTGCTTAACCTGTTTCATTGGAATGACCTCTGTCCCCCACATTTGACTGAAGGAGTGGGGTTGGTTAGCCACCATATTTTGATCAGCTGGTTTCCCTCTCCTGGTTCCACCTGATTGAACCAAACAAAGAGACTTAATTCAAGCTGAGCCAATCAGCTTGCCTTTTGTGGATTTTATCTGAGAAACACAAAGACCCAGTCAGTTGATGGTGGTCTCTGGGATTACTGACTGAGACAAGAGCAGCCAGACTGGGAACTCAGATGCAGATACTCAGAAGGAAACATACAAGACAATGCATTCAGTGAAAGAAAAGACAAAGAATTGTTGTCTTGTTTTATCACTTTCAGATTTAAATTTCTTATGCGCCCTGGCTCTATACTTCCTTCCTTTGGTTATATGGAATAGTCCCCAATACTCATTTACTTAAGATAAATTAAGTAATACATTGAATTTTGATTTTTACAAAAAAAGTTTTAGAGAATATAGAAGTAAATAAAAATTGCTTGTAAAACCATAATCACTCATGCATTTCATTAGTCTGTTTTTTTATATGGAAGTGCTATAATCATGTTTCTATGTAAAGTTTCCTATTTTATTTTTCTTTTTGAGTTAGGGCCTAACCCTATCACCCAACAGGCTGGAGTGCAGTGGCACAATCAAAGCTCACTGCAGCCTCAGCCTCCTGGGTTCAGGTGATCCTTCTACTCCAGCCTCCCGTGTAGTTAGGACTACAGGCACACACTACCAGCTCTAGCTATTTAAAAAAAAATTTTGTAGAGACAAGGTCTCGCTATGTTGTGTAGGCTGGTTTCAAACTCCTGGGCTCAAACAATCCCACCTCGATCACCCAAAGTGCTGGGATTACAGACGTGAGCCACCACGTCCAGCCCCAAATTTCTGTCTTCATTACAAGATTATGAGCATTTTTTTCATTTTGTTACTTCCGACTCTGGTTAAATTAGTTTTTCACGGTATGCCCCTGTGTCGCTACATGTGCGTGGAATAAAAAGCACTACCTGGAAAAAAAAAATTCCACCTTGCTCATTGGTCTAATTTTCTTTTTTTTTTTTTGAGTTGGAGTCTCACTCTGTTGCCCAGACTGGAGTGCAGAGGCCACCCGCAGTCACCGCGGCCTCGCCTGCTGGGCTCTGGCGATCCTTCTGCCTCAGCCTTCCAAGTAGCCGGAATTACAGGCATGCGCTACCACGCCCGGCTGATTTTTTGATTTATTGTAGAGATGAGGTCTCGCTGCCCAGGTGGGTCTCGAACCCGCGGGCTCAGCAATTCACTCACCTCAGCCTCCCAAAGTGCTGGGATTACAGGCTGAGCCACCGAGCCCGGCTTTGGTTTAATTTTCAACTCATTTCTATGAACCACAAGTGGACATGTAATACTCTCCTGGCACCACATGGCGTTTTCCTCTTCTTTTACTTGCCCATAGGCTGGAATTTTTTTTGGGGGGGGTGGGGTCTTACTCTTTCGCCCAAGCTGGAGTGCAGTGGCACACTCACAGCCACCCCAGCGTCAACCTGCTGGGCTTGGAGAACCTTCTGTCTCAGCCTTCCAAGTAGCCAGAACTACAGGCATGTGCTACCACGTCCAGCTAATTTTTGATTTATTGTAGAGACGAGGTCTCACCAAGTTGCTCCGGCTGGTCTCGAACCCACAGGCTCAGGCAATCTACTCGCCTCGGCCTCCCAAAATGCAGGGATTACAAGCTGAGTTACTGAGGCCGGCTCAGAATTTTTTTTCTCTGCTTTCCCCAGTGCCTTCTCTCTTCTTAATTCTTTGCAGAAATCTTTGTTTTCCATTTTACTGGGGTAACAAAAGCCACCAGAAGACACTTCCTGCATGCTGCTGCCACCACAGCTATCCCCCTGCTTGCTCTGTGCCCGCAGACTCTGTTTTTGACACTAGTGGGGAGCTCTCCACATTCCTGGCTGAGGCCAATGTTCTCCACTCCCTCACCAGTTTCTATCCCTGCTTATGTGTTCAAGGACATCACATCAGCAGTAGGCAACTCTTACTTGCAACATTGTGTTTTTCTCTGTTGCTTGGTCATTTCCATGAGCTTATCCATGTTATTATTTTTCCTATCTTAAAGGGAACAATATTTTCCAGACTCTTTATCCCCTTTCAGTTACTGGATCACTTCTCTGATCTTGGGAAAATCAACTCTTCTGAATAGTTATATCTACTTGATAGCTGCAATTTGCTTGTCTCTCATTTTCTAATCAGGCACTCGTTCTCATAGCTCTTGCAAAACAACTCTTGTCAAATTGCTATTGACTTTCTTTTTTTTTTTTTTTTTTTTTTTTGAGTTGGAGTCTCACCCTGTCGCCCAGACTGGAGTGCAGTGGCTGCTCCCGGCCACCGCAGCCTCGACCTGCTGGTCTCCGCCGATCCTTCTGCCTCAGCCTTCCAAATAGCTGGAACTACAGGCGCATGCTACCACACCCGGC
This sequence comes from Carlito syrichta, assembly GCF_000164805.1. NCBI lineage: Eukaryota > Metazoa > Chordata > Mammalia > Primates > Tarsiidae > Carlito > Carlito syrichta. The sequence goes on along the minus strand of NW_007259562.1, from coordinate 321,511 downwards.
TAATTTTTTGATTTATTGTAGAGATGAGGTCTCGCCAAGTTGCCCAGGCGGGTCTCGAACCTGCGGGCTCAGGCAATCCACTCACCTCAGCCTCCCAAAGGTGCGGGATTACAGGCTGAGCCACTGAGCCCGGCTTGCTATTGACTTTCAAACAGCTAAAAGTAGTAACGGATTTTAGTATTCATCTCACTTGAACTATTGGCAGCCTTTGACAGAGGTGATCACTCTTCCCTTAATATTTTCTTCAACCGACTTTAGAACACTAAACTTTTTGTTCAGTTCCTGCTTTCCTGGCTCCTCCCTTTAAGGCTGCTTTGGTGGTCCCTTTATAAATGTATTTCTAGCCTCTAACCATTGGTGTACCAATGCTGGTTTCTTCTCTTTATTTTCTACATTCACTTTCATTATTAAGATATAATTCACATGGTGTATAATTCAACCATTGAAGTGTACAATTCAAGGACTTTTAGTATATTTACACTCACTTTCTCGGTTATCTCGCCTGGTATGATGGTTTTAAATATTATCTATATCTGGTTTTTTTGGTGGAAAAAGGAAAATAAATAAACACTGTCTATATATTAAGATTTTTTTTTTTTTTGAGTTGGAGTCTCACTCCATTATTTATTGTAGAGATGAGGTCTCACCAAGTTGCCTGGGCTGGTCTCGAACCCGCAGGTTCAGGCAATCCACTCACCTCGGCTCCTCAAAGTGCTGAAATTACAGGTTGAACCACCGAGCCTGGCCTAAGAATTCTTAAATTGACTTCTTACATCCAGATCTCTCTCCTGAACTCCAAATTCACATACTCAACATCTTATTCACAATTTCATCTTGGCTATCTAGTAATCATCACAAATTCTTAAAGTTAAATGGTCCCAAGACTCAAATCTTGAAACTCTTCTTCTTTTTTTTTTTTTTTTTGAGTCAGAGTCTCATTCTGTCATCCAGGTTAGAGTGCAGTGGCATGCTCATGACTATCGCAACCTTGACCTGCTGAGCTCAGGCAATCCTTCCACCTCAGTCTTCCAAGTAGTTGGAACTACAGGTGCATGCCACCAAACCCAGATAATTTTTTGATTTATTGTAAAGATGAGGTCTCAACAAGTTGCCCAGGCTGGTCTTAAACCCAGGGGCTCAGGCAATCCTCTCACCTCGGCCTCCCAAAGTGCTGGGATTATAGGCGTGAGCCACTGTGCCTGACTCTCCTTTTTTTTAAAAAAGACATCATTAAGATATAATTCACATGGTGTACAATTCAACCTTTGAAGTGTGCAATTCAAGGACTTTTAGTATATTTACAGAATTGTTCAACCATTGTCATAATCAATTTTAGAACATTCTCATTATCCCTCCCACAAAATCCATACCTTTTACCTGTCACGCTCCCCGCCCCAACTTCCCCTTCATACCATATACTATGTGGGCTTTTGCATGAATTCCTTTCACAGATTGTAGGCAGGATAGCTGCATCATGTTAGGTGAAACCACCCCCTTGTTGTTGTCTTTATTTGGAAATTAAGTGTGCTTTAAGGAGATCTGTATGGGTGCAAGTTGACAAGGGGTGAACTTGCAGACTAATTTTAGGTGTCAACTTGACTGAATTAAGAAATACCTAGAAACCTGGTAAAGCATTATTTTGGGTGTGTCTGTGAGGGTGTTTCCAGAGGTGGTTTCAATTGACCTTTGATCAACATGGATTTGAAATGCAAGGGTCCATCTATACATGATTATTTCTGCTTCTGATACTTCCAAGAAAGCAATTAAATCCCTCTTCTTCTTCCTCCTCAGCCTACTCCATGTGAAAATTAAGATAAAGACCTTTATGATGATCCACGTTCACTTAATAAATAGTAAATATATTTTCTCTTTCTTTAATTTTCTTATTAACATGTTTTTTACTTTAGTTTACTGTAGCTTACTTTATTATCAGAATGCAGTATATAATACATACAGCATACAAAATACGTGTTAACCAATGGTTTATGCTATCAGTAAGGTTTCTGGTCAACAGTAGACTGTTAGTGGTTCAGTTTTCATGAATCAAAAGTTATACGTAAATTTTCAACTATGTGTGTATGTGTGAAGGGGGATTGGTGCCCCTAACCCACACATTATTTAAGGGTCAATTGTAGTACGTGAGTCTAAGTGAAGTAGGTGGGGGGGATGATCTTCCCTCTATGTTGGTAGACACCATCTTATTGGCCAGGGACCCAGAGAGAACAAATGCAGAAGGTGAACTGGTTTCTCTCTGAGAGCTGGGAACTACTTGTCTTCTGCTGCATTGTACATCAGAACTCCATGATTGCTGACCTTTGGGTTTCAGTTCTTACACTGGTCCCCTTCCTTCCCAGATTCTGAGGCTTTCAACTTCAGATGGAGTACACCATTGGCTTTCCTGGTTCTAAGGCCTTTGAACCGGAACTGACCCCACTACTAGCATCCCCGCACCTGCAACTTGTAGACAGCCTGTCATGGGACTTCTTAGCCACCATAATTGCATGAGTCAATTACCCTAATAAATCCCCTCTCGTATATCTGTATACATGTTCTGTTGGTTCTGTCTCTGGAGAACACTGACGAAAGCAGATTTGGTATAGGGGAAGTTGAATACCATTCCTTCTTACTGTATTCCGTATGACACAATGGAAGAGATGTGTAAGATTGGTCCTTCACAAAATGATTGTGATAAATTATTTGTACAAAGCTATTTCATAATGAAAGATGAAATTTTAAAAAATTAATTATTATTGGTGCTGCGAAAGCAGAAAATTGCCTAATTGCGACAGTTGAGTAATAGCCAGACTTTCAAATGGACAACATAATGCTTACAGAATTTGTAGACCACAACCACTTTTCAAGTAGAAGTGCAGTGAGTGTTTCAAAGAACACAGAAGTGAAAATGCAAGTGAAAAATACAAGCAATCTCTCCTGTCAGATGGCTCAATCATGTATGATTTCTGCTCTTTTACATATAACACCGATTTGCTGTGCTGAGTATTTCATCTTTGCATTATTTATAGTACTGAAGGTAGAAATTGTGTATAGACTTTTAGAGAGTTTTAATTTGTTTTATGATTTTTTTTTTTTTTGCAAATGTGACTCCATGAAAGTGCATTATCACAATGTTGATAATGCTTTGTGTGTAAGCATTGTGTTTATATATAAAAACTTGGAAACATCTTTAGTAAATGAAGAGATGCCTTTTTGTACATCTGCATTTGTGAAAGAAAATCTCTTGAGATATGAGCTCTTTGGGCAATTGCATATGCAGTGAGGGGCCCTCATTGTTTTTAATTCATCTTGTCAACAGACTTAGGTTGTTTCTCACGGTATTTCAGATGACCACAGTTATAAAGTTGGGTGCACATAATCATCAACCATCAGGATATGCATTTATACATTTAACTTTTAGTTATATTTATTTATGAATATGCTTCATCTCTTCATAACTGCCACACACATGTGATTATTGCTAGTACACCTGAGTGTTTATGTTTGCAAAAATATGTATGTTATTATTGCCTATTTTAATGTTTAAAGTAGCCTATACAATGTTCTGACATGTTTTTATATGCTTCTCAAACAAATCTTTAAAAAATGTGAGGAATGCCTTTAAAATTTTTAAAATTAGTTTTTAAAATTAGTTTTTCCAGAATTATCTTTTCAGGATTTTGGTCTTTTAAGATTGTGATTTTTGGTATTTTGGCATTCAGGATTGTATCTTTTAGATTTATGACCCAAATCTGTTCTTTTGTGATGTGTTTCTTGTGCTTAACATATTTTCAACATTCACCCACATTGTAGTATGTATGACTACTTTATTCTTTTTAATTTCCAAATAACAGTCTACTGTATGGCTACATTATATGCATTCATCAATTGATGGTAAGTAGGGTTGTTTCCTTCTTTGGGCTATTATAAATAATCCTGCTACAAATATTAATGCACAAGATTTTGTGTGGACGTATATCTTCATTTTTCTTGAGTACATACTTATGAGTAGAATTGTCAGATCATAGGGTAACTCTATGTATAACTTTTTGAGGAGTTGCCAGCCTATTTTCCAAACTGATTTGGAACTCTTTTTTTTTTTTTTTTTTTCATTAATCAGTATTTTTTATTATGGTTTTGTGGGGTACAGTTAAGGATTAGGTGTACAATGACGTTTCATTCAGGCACCCTGTAAATAAGAA
>NW_007259562.1:315464-317295 GCF_000164805.1 Carlito syrichta | reverse complement strand
AATACCATCCCCCTCCCCCCCATAGTTTCCCAGTACCATCAGTCATTTTCTTATAGTATTGCATTGGATGTTCAAGGTCCATTATATGAGTGAGAACATGTGATATTCGGATTTTTGTTTTTGTGAGAGGTCACTCAGTATTATAGACTCTAGGAACTCTTTTTTTTTATTACAACTTATTTCATTGATGATCTCATCTAGTCCATGGTTTTAAATATCCTATCTCTATGTTGAAGTCTTACAGATTTACATCCAGAGCTTGCCCCTGAACTCCAGATTCACATGACCCATTGCCATGAACATATCCATCACTGAACTCCTCGGCCTCACGCCCCTGACCTCCATCTTGTTTTCCTCTTGTCGTCTTCTTAATTAATGATGATGCAACTTTAAAACCTCAGAGTCATTCTTGACTCCTCTTTTTGTGTCCTGGCTAGCCCACTTCTCATCTGTCACCAAATCCTATTGGTTCTACTTGCAAAACACTGCTCCCACTTCTCTGCAGTAGCTACCACCCTGGTCCAATCATTTTCACTTCTTTACCACATTGTTGCTACAACCCCTAACTGGTCTCCCTGCTTCAGCCTTAAATACCCTTTAGTCTATTCTCAAAAGAGTATTTTGGAGGAACTTTAAAAACTCTCCAATGCCTTTCCATTTGGGAGTATGGCACTCGGATTGTGTCTTTTGGGATTAGGATTGGCTTCTGCATGTGCATGTAGATCTCTTTGCCAGGAAGTTAATATTCCCAGGATGAACCTTCACTCCATCATTTTCACCCTTAGGTGGCACAACCCTGAAGTATCTTCTAAACAACGTTCCAAAGGTCCCAGAGGAACTGAGCCCCTGTTGCCCTCCTCATTAATGCATTTTGAATTGATTTCCTTCCCTGCCTTGCCTTCTATAGTTTCCTACTGGTCAGCTCACAAATAAACTACTTATTTCCGTGTCTGCTTCTGGGGAAAATTTTTGTAAAAAAATATTTGTCTATATTTCTGTTTCTTTTCTTTTCTTTTTTTTTTTTTTTTTTGAGTCGGAGTCTCACTCGGTCACCCAGACTGGAGTGCAGCGGCCACTCCCGGCCACCGCAGCCTCGGCCTGCTGGGCTCCGGCGATCCTTCCGCCTCAGCCTTCCAAGTAGCCGGAATTACAGGCACGCGCTACCACGCCCGGCTGATTTTTTGATTTATTGTAGAGATGAGGTCTCGCTGCCCAGGCGGGTTTCGAACCCGCGGGCTCAGGCAATCCACTCACCTCAGCCTCCCAAAGGCACGGGATTACAGGCTGAGCCATGAAGCCCGGCTTATATTTGTTTCTTAAAGTTATGTTTCTCAAAGGGAAATACTGGATCAAAAAGTGAACTTTTTTTTTTAACTGACTTTTGAGTACTCCGTGTCAAAACCTCTACCTATATTTGGGGAATTTCACTTTATGAATCCTGGTGGAAGGAAGAGTTTATCTCCCTCTGAAGAGATTACAAACACTATATATTCACTCTTGAAACTAAGCATAAACATATGACCCAGGTTTGTCTAAGCAGATCGATCTGTCCCAGATGATATTTGGGAGGTAGAGATGTAAAGAAGACAGGATAGGGAAGACTCTTGTCAGCTGGTGTTAGCTGTTTTATCAACCACCAGTTCCTGGAGGTCACACTGGTGATGGTGGTGTCAGCGACAGTTTCTAGCATCCAGTGCCTGCAGCGTGACCAGCATAAGCTGCGTGTCAAGAGCAGCACTGCCCAATACAAATGTAATGTGAGACACACGTACCATTGAAAACTTTCTAGTAGTGTATTAAAAAAAAAAAAGGAAAAAAAAAACCCAAAACA